>NC_089874.1:97397500-97540000 GCF_040182565.1 Anser cygnoides | reverse complement strand
TCAGTGTTCTTTGTCTTGAGTCTTCAGCCAGTGTTATGTATTCTCCTTTCATGAGCTGGAAGGCAAGAAATGTCACATTCAGAGAAAGAGCAGCCTTGTGTGAACTATTTGCTTCTTGCTGGGAAAAAAAAAAAACGAACAATGCACTGAAGACCTTGAGAGAGGTATCTTGGACAGAGTAAGGCAAGGGAGCAGACACACTGATCAAAATTAGCTATAAATAACTTCTAGTCCACGGTACTTATTGGAAATCGGGACCAGGTATACCATGCTATATACAGACCCAACAGTATTATTTTGGTAGTAGCTAGCCTGCCAGGGAAATTGCTACTACTAAGATAGATGGCGCCAAACAGTTAACATTGATCTCTGGAGGTCCCTGGATTTTGATCTGGACCACAAAGTACCTTTAGAAGCAAACCCCGTAATGCTATTGTGTCTCTACAGTTAATGGACAGTTAATGTGCTCCTAAGGATGCAAATGTTCTGACAGTTGGAGTAGATAGTGATGGAGTTATTCATCCTCTACTCTTCACCAGTGATTAACAGATTGAAAGATACTACAGAGACATTGTAATTTCCATGTTTGTGTATATGTTTATGTGTACATATAGATGTATATATATATATAAAGGATACGCATGAAAAATGGCTAGCAGGCTACTTTCATTAATTAGAGAGTGATCCTTTTAATGATCAAGAATACGAAAGGATTGAACAGCTAAATGACTGAATGATCTTATATTTTCATTCAATAAATAAAGCATTCCAGGCTAACTAATATTATTGTGAATAAATCTCTTTTTCGAAATACAAAGCACTTGTGATACTCAAAGACACAAGTTTAGAAAATAGTCTTTGAAGTGTTTTTTTTTGGTTTTTTTTTTTTTTTTTGTTTTGTTTTTCCAGTGAGATCTATATGCTAGTAGAAAGTTACTGGAAACATTTGTCAATTATCAAAATAATAAAAGAAAATCCCCTGAAATTTTTAGCAGTCTCCAATGTGAATATATCCCTGTGAATATATGTATATATTTATACTCATAACAGTGCATAATGCATAGAGTACATGCTTACCTAATAGTATGCAGCTATAAGTTATTTGTGACAATTGAAATTAAATGACATTTTCTCATGAGTTCAAGTATAGTATTAAAAAAAAAAGATTTCAAGAGTATTTTTGATTTTTATTTTAATACAGAGCAAACACTGTGTTCAAGAAGTAAACATTTTAAAAATAATGGCAGTACCTCTTTTCAGACTACTCTTGTCATACACACTCAACATACTATGCATAGTGTACTGTGATGGAAAAGAATATACCTAGTAATAAGTTGAAAGCTTTCCTCCAAACTGTGTTAGAAATATATTCCTTCATTTCATAAGATTTTAAAGTAACTCAGCATGTCTGATTTTAATCTTTTGTTATATGATAATCGCCAATCACAGGTCGTATAAAAAGAGAGACAGTTGTAATTTTGGCACTGCTGCCAAACACCATTTCCTCCAGAAGGCAGCTTTCAAAATTTTTTTTTGTTTTATACTTTTGCTCATAGGGTGAATATTAAATGAAAAATTGTAGTTCTCAGGCATTAGAATCCATCCCACATGTGCTGATCTAGTTTCAACAGTTAGATAGGAAATACAATACTACTACTTTGCTCACAGGGAAGCTAAATTTGTTAACGTTTTTAAGACATTCTGAGATCTACACGCAGAAAGTACTTTTTGAAAATGCTTATATATAAAGGTACTAAAATGTTATTATAGCTGTGTGATGCTACAGATAATGTAACATAGAAATGTTGTTCTCATATTGGCCAAAGAAATACGAATTGTCTAGCATGTTAAGGAAAAGTTAATGGTTTGGGGAGAGACCTATTATTTTCTTTGCATGCATCTGTATAACAATTTTAATACAGAACTTTACAGAACTTGTTTATTCTTCATTTTTACTTTTATTTTGGAAATAAGATCACAAGATTTTATAGAATATCTACCTGTAAATATCTATTGAGAGTGGTATTTGTTTAATGTAAATTTAGCTATCTGAAAGCTAGATGTCTAAACACACTAGTCATTTGTATTCTCTCTGTAATCAGCACAGAAAAGCATGCATCTCCTGAGGGCAGTTCTTCATTGGTATACATCAAAACCAGGTGGGATGAAACACACTCTAGAGATGTCTATCTACATCCATTAACTTTAGAGGGAGCCTATTTTAGATTAGCTTTAGCTATCTAGAAGTTAAAGATCTCACGGAGCTCAAGATCTCCCCTGCTGCTCTATTAGTGAAAGATACTTCCAAACCTCCCAGATATTTAATAAAAAAGAGGGAATGAGACCCTGGCCCTACTAAAACCAATGACTCCACAAAGTTCATAAAGGCCTGCACAGCTGCTGTCAGGTTCAAGTCTGTTTATGTGTCTGCAAAATATCCAACTTCAATCTAGGTTTTGTTCTTCTTGAACAAAGGTTGTGATTGTGTGAAGCTAATTTACGAGCACAGCAAGCTTTTGCAGCAGCAACATACTGAAGGCAAGACTGAATCTAGGAAGAGATATAATCTACGTAATGTTTGTTCTTTACAGAAGTGAGCATTTACTGCATTTAATTATTTGTTTATACAGTTGAAGCAAATGCCTAAAATTTTCTGCTTTTATTTAGTTACATAAAACACTGATAGTCTGCAAATTATGACAAAAGTAGAAATGGTAGACAAACAGGGATAACAGAGGCCATCTTTAAGCAGAGACTGAGCACAAGTAGAAGGCAGCACCTATTTTGCTGCAATAAAAAAATGAATTTTACTATCCCATGCATGAAAACAAAGTAAGTTACTTTTATCTTAAAGGTGATAAATTGAATTTTGCCTATGCTACTGAGAAACTTTGGGCAGACCCAGAAATCAATGGTCTTCTTTGTGGTTTCTCAAAACTTCTGCCTCCTGTAATAGGGTACTGATCACTATGAGCAGGAGCAGACTCCTTGTTTGACTTAGGCTGTCACAGGCAATAGTCATACTTTTGACAAGCAAACAGAAGGAGCTAATGAACTTTTGCAGTAGTGGCTTTTCTATCTGATTACTTGAGAAATATTTATGCTTTTACACATTCAGCTAGCATTGAGCATTATTTACAGCAAAGGATATCTCTAAAATGGGAAAGGTTCTTGAAACACAGAAGATAGTAATGTCAGATGAAACAAAAATTGCTAAGGAGTTCAGAGTAAGCCTGTTCATGGAAGGAACTGAGCAGGTAGTAAATACTAACTTAAAAAAAAAATATATTTGCAACAAGATGTGTACCCAGTATTTTCTGAAGAAAGAAATCATCCAGTAATGTGTACTGATTTTGGTAGTTCATTAGCTGTGCAATAGGTATCAAGATATGTGCAATATTTGAACTCAGATGGGTGCAAACTTCTTTTACTTTCATGTTACTCTGACTAATAGAAATAGGTAAACATTAAAAAGCAAATAATAAGCTCTTAGTTCTGGAGCATGACAAGAATCTTGATTCCTGGCTACTCATTCTCTTTCTTCAGCCCCACGATGTCCCAATGAAAATCTTTAGGCAATGTATCTATCATACTCTAACATCCCTTATTTGATATATTGTCATCCTTATTCGATGTTATGCTTATTCAGTCAATGCTGAATAAGTAAATATATTTGTTATTCAGTGTTTTAGAGTTTTCTTGAACTGGTTGCTTTGAAGAGTTTTCAGAGAGGTTGCATGTCATAGCATCATGGCAAGCCTTGATGAAATTGCAAGTAGCTGCTTGTAAAGGGTATACATATATCCATATTACAAGCAGCTAGGCTTATAACAGGAAACGCTGGATGACCTTAAAGGTGATGGTGCCATTTCTATCTGTCTACCATTTCTAGCTAAGCAAGCTGATGTTCATAAGAGCTACTTGGTATGTTTTAGATTTGTACTTCTTCAGACAATGAGAATCTTACTATCTTAATCTGTAAACACCTTAAGACCAAACTTAGCACCTGGAAGAACATATAGAGGAGGCTGATAGTTATCAGTTTCCACAGAAGCCTTATTTTGTAGGAAAAATGACTACAGACTCACTCTTTAAGATTTAGAACTGCTAGAAAATCTCAGTAGCATGGAGTTCATTTCAAATTTTTTGAACTGAGTCTCCCCTTTATTCTGAGACTGGACTTGTCTGTCTTTAAGCAAAACCAGTATTTCTTCTCAATTTTGGTGCCGTTATTTGCCTTCCACCCTCCTGCTAAGCTGGCTGCTCTGAGAAATTCAAGGTAGTTATAAAAGTCTCTTTTAGCTCCTTTCGTATGGACTTTGCAAGACTCTTTAATAGCCTGTGCTCCTCAGCACAGATTGCATGGGGTCAGGAAGGTCAGGATGATTTGCGAGCTCTTCCTTGTGCGACAAGTTAGTTTTAGCCGCAAATACACTCAAATACCGTATTACGCACTGATGGCTTTCTGAAGTTGTTCTGCCCCCACACCCTGAAGAAGATGGATTGTTCATGATCTGTGTATAAGATGCCGCTGCTGCAGTCTGTCTTCAGCTCCATCTCACATATCTCACCTCTGGGCAACAGCGCTGTGTAATTGATGTTCAGTGTGCCTCAAGGGGCTTAAAGATTAATGCACCACAAAGGTATCATGCAAGCTGCAGTTTTAAGGAGCTAGACTGTGATCTGCAGTATTATATTTCATTAAGAGGTTAAAAAAGAAGTTGTACCAAAATGTATATTAGGCCAGCAGCTGTAAATAGTTGAATGGAGTCATAACTTTCTGAAACTTTTTGTTGCTTGGGTATATGATTTCACCATAAACACTGAATAGGATTATTTTTGACAGCAATATTTTGTTTATTACAGGTAGTGAAGCCGCATGCAACAATGGTTGTTATTATGAGAATTTCAGAACAATTTATGTCGTTGTAAGAATTTAAAAACATAACTGAATCCAGAAACCCTGTTTTCCCTGCTCAGGTTATAACTTCTTTTGGCTTCAGTGAGTAGTCACAAATATCCAGAGCAAAAAAAAGTTCCTCCATAGATACACTCTAAGTGTATATATGCTTCTATGTGCGCACAAACACACGTTTATATATATATGTATATAAAAGCATATATACATACCCTATCACTCTCATTTTTTATTTTTATTTTTTCTCTGTGAAAGATTAGCTCTGTGAATGTTCTGTCAAGGACACTCATAATAGGCAGATGGAGTGTTATTGCAGTGATTGTATGAAAAACTGAGTAACATTAAACTTTGAATGTGAATGGATTTTTTTCCACTAACAAGCTTAGATTTCATATCTGATTCAGGCTTAACAATAGCAGTGTAAGGCAAAAGAGAGAGAGAGAAAAAAAACCCCTTTATGTATGTTCTGTTTAAATTAAGTGTTCTATTTTTTAAATTAGATGTGTAGAAGTTATTTCACTGAAGCTGGAAATTAGGTTCACTGAATGCATTTGGCAATTAGCATAAATATCATAGAGGATGATACCAAAAATGTTAAAAATTGGCATGACCTGAATGAGCCTTTAATATTAAAACTGCAGTTTGGCAGATATTTAAACAATAGTGAACATCACCCTTCTGGTCTGTCTTGCTGGAGATGCCTTCAATGAAAAAAGTGTGTTTGGTCTCATTGAAAGCCAAGCTCAGTTCTAACAATTTATATATAACAATAATGTGGTCATATCCAATGTCATTCGTTCAGCATTCTTGGGGAAGTTCAAAAGGTTGGTTTAGTAAAGGTATCTCTGGTGTTCAGCCCAAGAAATTAAAGCAAAGGGCATATCACATGTTGGCATGAAAACCAAAGCTGATTTATTCCCAGATCCCCCAGTAGATCTGTCCTTCCTCTGCTTCTGCTGGTAGTCTACAGACATAGTCCAACTGGAAGAACTTGAGTGGGTAGACAACAGTAGCAAAGAACAGGCGATGGGGCAAAGCGTGGGGACTGTAGTATAGAAAAAGGAAACACCTGGAGAAGACAAATTCCAAAAGCAGAGTATTGTGACATGTGTAGTGCTTAGTGCATCTAGATGTGTAGAAATTATCATAGTAGATAAAAGCTTCCATGTATCTAGAATTTATTTATTTTTGAAATATACTTTATTCACAGAAATATTCTGGCTTAGAATTTAGGGATATTGGTGTTATCCACTTATGTGTGGTTGTCCCCCTCAAGCTGTCTCAGATCCCACTTCAGTCTCCCAGTTATGTCAAACTAGCTTGCAAACCCTCCAGACATCTTAAAGTTCACAAGCCTTCAAACACCATACTGTTTGACCACGTCAAAAACAACACATGCTACTTTGTGGTAACAAGGTGGGAATCATACAGCAAGTTGCTGGAAACAATAGACACTAAACCTAAAATGATAGCTCATAGTACTACCTGAAAGCATTCCTGCCTTTGCCAAAGATTTTAAACAAACTTATGTAGCTTCAAGTGAAATGTGATATTCCAAATTATAGTATCTGCTTCCTTTATCTTTGGTCTGATTAGTAAACAACTGATTAACTACAAACTGCATTGAGGGCTGTTTATTGCTATGGGTAGAGATGGAACCCAATCTCTCCTTGGGCCCGTAGGCATGATTATAGGTAAATGGTAATATCAATCAAATATATATATATAAAATTTTCAAATTTAGCCTATGAGATATTTTGGGATGATTTTATAGGAGAGCTTTGTGAGAACCGGCAAACCTTTCACATCCACCAGCTATGAAAGAGAGGGAGAGAGATGTACAGAGTGGGAGAGAGCCAGCTTTTGACAAAAACATTGCACTGGAGAATGTGAATTATAGCAGTTATAAGGAGTCGGGCTGGAGAAAGCAGGAGAGCAGAAAGAGCTGGAGGAGGTGAAAGGGAGCTCAACACAGGAAACGAGGCAACTCAAGGAGGAAAAACATTGCAATGCTTTCTGGGAACATCAGGGAGGAACTGGAAAAGCTGGAGAGAATTGAAGGATGTTGAGTTTGTTGAGGAAGAAGAGTCACTACAAGAAAACAAATTCTCTCTAAGGTGAAGAGAACTTACTGTTCTCCTGTTTAGTTTTACACTGGTGAGGGATATGGTGCTACTGCTGTCAATGATATTTTTGGTACTGAAATGATACAGCACTAATGGGAGCAAAAGTAGCTGTCAGACTTGAAACAAAACAAAGAACACGACAGCTTTCATTCCTATCTCTAGAGTCGCCAGCAAGCAAAACTATTCTGTTAATATTTTATTGTTATTAGTTATAAGTTCAGCAAGGGAACTATTACAGGTGAATCACTAGAACAGACTGAGCTGACAGTAAGCTAAAACATGCCTAGGGCAGCAAACTTTTTTTTTTTTTTTTTTTAGTATTACGACTTTCTAGTTTCTGCTTGTGATGAATAATGTGTCAAAAGAATCCCTAAACTCCATTACTGATTACTAAGGTTGCTGAACAAATGATCTGGAAAATAATCCAACTTTGAGGTGGCTATTTGGAAATCATCACTTTCCTTTTTTTAAAATATCCATGTTAACCTGATCTTTCAGATTATTTTATTCAGCTTCCTTATATTTTTCCAAAATAAGATTATTATTTTTTTCCCCCAAATGAGTCTGAACTCCTAACAGAGGGAGGGTTGCATTTGGAAATCTTAGTCCCGAGAAAGTGAACAACACTCCCCTTCCCCCCCCCCCCCCCTTTTTTTTTTTCCCCACTTACTTTATGCTCTACCACGAGCAGTGTAAAGCTTGGATTCTGATTCCTAACAGAAAAAAAATGATACTGACTGCTCTCTGGTTTAGGTATTGTTGGAAGGTCCACGTAAAGAACTTTGCTTACTTCATATTTATGGGAATGCTAATCTGACACTCATCCCAAGGAGTAATAAGGCCAATTATCTGAAGTTAAAGGAAATTAATTTTTTTTTTTCTAGGCTATGCTTGAGTTTGTTTTGAGTTTCAGCCCATATACCTACATGAGCTGTAGACTTTCGGTTCTCTTATGCTGCTACCTTCATTTTTAGATCCTCAGGTTGGTTGGAAATGGAGTTACATGGGCTAACTCATATTTGGAAACCAAGAGTATTTCACTTGATGAAGGACTTCAGTTTTTTTTTTTTTTTTGTATTTTATAGCTAAATCACCTGACCTCATAAAAGATATTCTCTCTCCTTACAGTTATTGACCAAGCAATTTCTGTTGACACAATAGGTAGTCTTAAGCCTGTTACATAAACTCCATATAAAGTCTTGTTTAACATCTTTATTTTAATGTTGCAAGAATAGCACCTGACAGGCCAAAGCTCCTCCACTCTTCTGGTGTTTCTGCACATATAGGAGGGAATTGTTACAACTTTTCATGGCCTTTAGGATCATGTATCTTGCATACTTCACTATAATTAGCCCTCTCAACTAAATACTGTGACTTGGAGGGATGAGCAGGCTGACATGAGCAGCGATGGATGACTTAAAAGTTAGCAGCACAGACTGAAGTGCTTGGTGAGGAAGTGACATATTTTTTTTCCAGTCATAGGAGCTGCTGTCTCCAGTGAGAGCCATCACCCCAGATGGGCTTTTAGGAGAGGATGGTACTTAGTGTGTTTTTTCACTGGTGTGAATATTCTTTCTGGTAATAGAGTTCTTGATGGGACTGAAAAAGGCTTTTCTGGGAAGCACGAAGCTTTCTTTCTGCAGGAGACAGAATAGGATTATCGAAAAGATGAAATTATTCTCTGGAAACTGAGGACATTTGAAGTAGAGGAATTTTCCATATGTCACTGCAAATAATGAGCTATTTTCATAAAATGAGAAAAGGAAAAAAATAATTGTTAACTTAAGAAGGGATCAAAAATAAAAAAGGAAAAGTCTATTGAGTTCATTTTTACATCCTATAAATTTTCAAAGGAAATTGCCTTTTTTTTTTTCTGGGTTAATTGTTATGAAATCTATTTTCAAGTTTTATGAAAAACAAGCTCTAAATCACTCAAAGCCTGTGGAAGGCGCCAATGAAAACATTTTCCAAGTGAGGTAGCTTTTACTCATTCATTCTGGTTACCCACATGTACAGAAAAAATTGTAGTTTTAGAAATGAGTCACATTTTGTTGCCCAATGGAGTTGAAGGTTGAAGAGATACATAAATCTTCAGTGAACAAAGTCAGATAGGTACAGTGATCTTAAATCTATTCCATGTGATTCAGCAGAGAAACAGGTAAAGGCAGCTGCTTTATTCTTACTCGCATTCTCACTGTGTTAGTAGGTTCACAAATGAGTCAACAATTGAGGTGGTGTTTACCATTTAAAAACATATTGTTTATCCTTCTGTTTTAGGAAAGGTTTGGTTACATTTAATCCTACTAATCTCTTGATTGTGCAGAATTTTTCTAAGGCACGTTGCCTTCCTCCCCACTGAACTCAGCCAACATGACACTATCTTGTTTTTCCTGTAATCAAAAGCTAATGGGGACTATACAAACTGCTCCTATCCCTCTACCCCATTCTTCTCCTCCTCCCTCTGAGGCAATCAAACTGTGTAATCATTAGAGAGACTAATCAAGACAACAGGATTAAGATCCAGAAGCTCACTGTAAGCCTCCACTGAATAGTTATCTCTAAATAGGCCAAGAATAGAAGCATGAGTAAGTCAGAAGTTCTCTAGGAAAATCATAGGTCAAGTATGAAAGAAGGATATAAACTTAATTTTTAGTGATTATATTAGCTGGTGTGTAGAGCTATGCCTACAATACAGATAGCATGTGCATTTCTTTATTAAAAGATATTTATTCTTTTGAAAAGGTACTGGCATTCATACTTGGTTTTTGTTTGTGCTGTGTATTTTAGCTGTCTCATCGCATTCATTGCGATGTTAGAATTTTTTTTTGTATACGTATGTAGTGATGGCCTGGTAGTTAGCTTTTATGCATGAGTGCTTATTCAGCAGAAGACAGCTCAGAACCTGAAGTGTAAGGTATATTAGAAATATTCAAAAGCTCTGTGACATGTAGGAAATAATGTGTGTAGAGCACAACTTGAGGTGAAAAGGAGAATCAGCTCTGAGTCCTGTGTGTGTCTGAAAGACTGTGCCAATGCAGGCATGCTAGGCTTTCATATAAATATTGTTTAAGCATGAAGAGATGAGCTCTGCAAAAGAACCAGAGAAATAAAAGGAAACAAAGGACCCACAAAGGCTGGGAGAAAATAACTTTCAGTTGTTCATTGCTGAAGATATTAAAACTAAATAGCAGTCTGGATTGCCAGAAATTTCTTATAAACCTTTTTTTTTTTTTTTTTTTTTTTAAATATACGAGAAGGTATGTTTATAGTTGGCTATACTTCTAAAACTAAATAAGTGTCTAACAAAATCTTTAAAAGAAGAGAATCTAAAGATGCAGCATTGATTTTTATTCTTATTTTAATAGGCCATATTTGCATGCTTATAAACTAGATATGTCTATGAGTGTAAAGAGAGACAGAGAAAGTGTGTATCAGTTGTGTGGGTCAATTTGTATGAGAATATGAATATATGCTATGTGAATGGAAGATGGGTTGACTGTGTGCACAGTAGTTGGTAATGGGCAGTGGTAAATGCACCGGCCAGATACTAATAAAAGCCACAAAGTTTCATTTTTGACAGTAATTAACTAGTGATTTATTTTACAAATCTGTCCTGGTAACCCAATAAATTTGCTAATTTAGTGCTAGTTTTTTTATTTGTAACCATCAAATATTTTACTGGGCACATCTGTGTCATAGAGAATTTTGCCAATATGCTATTATTTCACTCATTTCAATAAATTTATTACACAAATACGAAGTGCAAAGAGTGCATGGGATGTTAGGAAACTATAGAGTTGGTGTAGGAACATGAATAGACATGAGAGAGTATTATAGGCTCTGCTGAGCATTCCTCAGAGGTGTTAATGACTTTAAGACTGTCAAGAATGTCTCTAGCTTGTACAGCAAAGACAATTCAACAGTTTAATAAAAAGGTGTAACATTTCCTAACTTGAGCTCATTGAGGTGAGCTCAAGTGATCAAAGGATATAATAGAGCTTTTGTTACTTCATTCAAAGAATGCATTCTGGAGTTTAACCTTTGCTTTTGATGTAATGTCATCTTTGAATACTAACAGCCTTTTCTAGGAAGGATTAAGTTGTTTGAAGTGTTTTTTGGCCTTTATTTAGGACCTGGCATTGGAAACCAAAGAAAGTGTGGAGTAATGTGCTATAAATCACAGAAAAGCTTTAAATAGTAATATCTAGAAACATAACTAAAAGTAATGAAGGAGAAGGTCAGGACTGGAAGGTAGAGTTTGATCATACTAGTTTTATGTTCAATGTAGGTGTCTTAGAGTTTAATCATATAAGGTACCAGTAAACTTTTTGGAGGACAATATTTGTGAATTGATATCATCTGGGTCATTTTTGTAGGTACAGTGTATTTGCATTTCCATTCTGGAATAAAACTTGTAGCACAGGAACTGCACAAACAACCAGGAAAGCTGGAGCTATACAGTCCCAGTGTCTTCTCCAGTTGTCTGCTGTTGTTGTGACAGAGAAATCCTGTTTTCTCCCCAAACCCTCACAGTTTTCACCTCAACTTTTATATTAATATTACCAAGCCTATGACTGTGACTGCTGATGGACTATGCAAAAATGTCCTTGCATTTTTGGTAGTTAATGTGGCATGGCTGGCAAGGAATGGTGACTTTTGCCATTTCGTTTTAATCTTACATCAAATGTCTACTAGAGTTCATGGTCACATTCAACATACTGGCAGATGCAAAGGTAGAAGCTACAGCTTTACTGGATCTGCCCAGTTTTGCTCCGTTCCTAATATACATTCTCACTTTCTCTTTCCACTCATGAACATGCAGCCCAAGAAGCGGAGCACCTTATTTCCATGTGTGGTGCTGGTGCAAGGCAAAGCACAGATACTGAAAGGTAATGCAGGACCTGACTTTTAACTAAATTCAGATGTAACACCCTCTAAGGTCAAGCAACATGTACAGGAAAAATGAACAGAAGTGTCAGTAGGAAAGAGATGTTGGGTGCTTTGTTTCTGAGTACTGAAGCCTGATGGGAAAGGATGATTTCTTGTGGGTGCTGTTATAAATTAATAGATTGACTTAGGCTGAAGTAATAATATTTCTCCATCCTTTGTCATAAGATGGTTTGGGTTGCCTTTTAAGCGGCCTTTTAGAGCGGCTGCCTTGACAAAGAAAGCAGAAAGTTATTGAGGCTTACAGAATAGTTCTAAGGCAAGATTGAAGAGTGCAAATTATGGGCAATAGTTTTCACATTTTAAAGCAACTAGTTGAGCTTTAGCCAGGAAATTGTCTCAGATTATTGGAGCAATTCACACCTTCAAAATCTGAAATTGGACAGCATGAGAACAGGTAGATGAGCTATCTTTTGAGAAAGCTTCCTTGATTTTTGGTTCTTGCCCCTTGTTCCCATCCCCCAGCTTTCCAACACTGGAGAACAGACAGTGAGCTTAGGAAAACAACAATAAAAACCACATTTTTAGATTGACAGAAAAAAATGCATTTTGGTAAGTTTTGAAGTTCAGAGTTAGATTCATTCTCTCAAGTCTCTGACTTCAGTGAGCATCTCAGTTTTGCTACAAATACTTCCATACTGTTGGCATTGGAACTTCAGTAGAAACTAATAAGTCCCTAGCTGTGCATTAATATCTGTCCACTGCCACAGCTCTGAAGTGTTTCATAAATAAGCAGTGGAATTTATTTGTGTCTTTGAAGTATTTGCACACAAATGGAACACAGATATTAGACTTCATCAGCATTTCTGGCTTGGAAAGGTCAGTCATTTCTGGCTGCTGAGTCAGGACAATATGAAACTCTACTGAAACACTGCCATGGCGTAGATCACAGAGATGTTTTGATTGAAGGTCACAGGCAAAATGCACTTCTGTTCAGATAACAGCACTCTTCACAAAAATGAGTTTTTTGAAGACCACATTTCATTTATGGTGACTTTTTCTGACCCACAGTTTTCCTGTGAAGAAAGGCTGTCTTTTTGATTTGATATTCAAATGAAGGTCTTTTATAGGTCTGGATTGCATCTTCAGACTTTGCAGAAGAATGCTTCAGTGCCTTTTCATACAGAAACAAACGTCAGGAGGACTGGAAGAGGGAAGGGAGAACACTGCGTGACTCCTCTGACTCTGGTGCAAGACATATGAGCCTAGTAGATGGACACTGCTCAGATACATGCATTTCATCTCTTTCAGAAGGGACAGCAAAGACAGATGAGGTGAAGGGATTCAAGGGAATTCTGTTGGGCATCCAGATGTTCAGATCACAGAATCACAGAATCATCTAGGTTGGAAGAGACCTCCAAGATCACCGAGTCCAACCTCTGACCTAACACTAACAGGTTCTTCACTAAACCATATCGCTAAGCTCTACATCTAAACGTCTTTTAAAGACCTCCAGGGATGGTGACTTAACCGCTTCCCTGGGAAGCCCATTCCAATGCCTAATAACCCTTTCAGTAAAGAAGTTCTTCCTAATATCCAACCAAAACCTCCCCTGGCACAACTTTAGCCCATTCCCCCTCGTCCTGTCACCAGGCACGTGGGAGAATAGACCAACCCCCACCTTGCTACAGCCTCCTTTAAGGTATCTGTAGAGTGCGATAAGGTTGCCCCTGAGCCTCCTCTTCTCCAGGCTAAACAACCCCAGCTCCCTCAGCCGCTCCTCGTAAGACTTGTTCTCCAGACCCCTCATCAGCTTCGTTGCCCTTCTCTGGACTCGCTCGAGCACCTCGATGTCCTTCTTGTAGCGAGGGGCCAAAACTGAACACAGTACTCAAGGTGCAGCCTCACCAGAGCCGATGTTGCTCTAAGTTTGATATGCCGTTTTCTCTGAGTGATAACATGAAACCTTGTACTGCAGCCATCCTTGAATTAGAAAAATGGTACATATTTTTGTGTAATATTTTTAATAAATGACACATTAGAAAAAATGTTCAGAGAGTAGATTTTTTTTTTTTCCCCAGGGTATTAGAAAGTTTGTCACAATGAACATTTCATAACTGAATATAGTCCTTATGTACCCTATCTATAAATCATTGTGTATAAATAAGTCAACAAACTGTTCAATACACCTTTAGGCAAAAAGATGTTATTTTTATAATGCATTACCCCTGCCCCCTCTCCTTGTCCTCCCCAATCCCCCAAGTTCTGTGACTTTTCATTAATTTTCCCCCATCACTTAGATTGAAATTGACCTTCCTCAGTTTAGGTACTAAATATGTCTTCGGTACACTCATGCAAACAAGAGCAATAGGATTTTGGGAAGAGGGGAGGAGTTATACATTTAAGGAAAAATATCCCCAGATTTAGGGCATGAGTATAGGAAGGCAGATATAGAAATAGATTTGTATTTGTTGCATCTCTTCCCATAGAACCAAATCAGTTTTGTAATAAATGGGAAAGATGAGGGAAAATGCTACCTCTCCTGAAGTCAGTAGATGCAGGACTTTACTCTAAAAGACTTCTCCATAGCTCTTTTGTCAATGTCAAATGGATTACTTGCCAATCCAGACATAGTGAATATTGTAGAATAAGTATAATAGATAAGTATACTTGTATGAAAGATCAGAACATATGTATTCCCAAATCAGTGGTCCAAGGGAGCAGAGATCCTGCTTCTGCTATTCTCAAAGAGCACCCAGTATTTTGATTTATAAGATCTTTAATATATTATGGCATTCTGTTTAGGATGCTTACATTTTTATGTCCCAAATATGTATTGCACAGAATATATATGTAGGCTGCATGAAATGTAGTATGTTCATTTTTAACATCATTTCCATTTCCATAACTGTTAGAGAAAACATCTCTCTACAGGATTAGACATAGATTAACATTTATATTGCTGTTAGCTATGAATCTAGTTTTTGAGTAGTGGATACCTACATGCAAGTTTTAGGACCAAGGATTTAAAAGTGCGTGTTTTCTTCTGGTAATTACTGACAAAGCCATATAAATAATGCTCAAATGAAGCAAATGATACACCATTTTCAGGAATTATATTGTTTTAAATTGAGACATTATTAACCAACATATATAGTGATTCATTTTTGTGAACTGTGAGTGTGTTTCTTCCCCAGTTTATATTTTTTCTCCATTTTATTAGGAATGGAAGATTTTTTTATGAGTGTAGACTCCTGATCCTGTGAACCTATTTGAAGGAAAAAAATGATCACATATACTGAGTGAATGTGTTCTTTATTTTATGAATAAATCTGTGCTATATTTTTAATTATAGGAGTATCAATGAATACTAAGCAGAGTTCCCTTCTTTATGTCTTTACTGATAAATTATTAGAAAAGTGGCTGATGTTTCTCACCAGACTATGAAAACTCCTGACAAAGAATTGTAAAAACTTGCTTGAGGTACACTTGCTGAGCTCACTAACTGTTCCTTTTACCACTGCTGCTGCTGAAAGAAATGGTGGTGTTTTATACCCATATGTTTATTTCATATATATTATGGAAAAAAATGTATTACTGTGGAAGTTGTCCTTAAACCATGCCACAGGGATATTGTGTTTAGAAATTCCTACTCAGTAGAAGAGTAAATGGTTTTACATTATGGAAATCCAGAAAGCTACGCTTCCTGTAGAAAAGCAAATTAACTGACTAGAATGTCCCAATTTGTACACGTAATCATTTTAATTATCCTTTTTGTTAGTTTGCAGGTGACAAGAAGAAAGTAAGTTTTCCTTTTCATTGTAGAATAGAAATAAAACTTAAATAAAATTAAATAATAAAATATGTTTGGTTACCAGACAAATCTGCATACTTCCAAATGTATAATGCAAGAGCAACACTTAAACAACGATCATGCAGTGCTTTATAGAACACCTAAAGAAGAGCAAGTTTACTGCCCTTATTTGCAACAAGAACACTGTGGCTTTGCTTTGTTTACTTTTGTTTTGTTTTACTTGTAAATGAGAAAAAAAATGCAAAACCAAATTTGTCTCTGAATGGTGTTCTAAGGAATCTAAAGGAATTTTCTGTTGTTGTTATCTAGCCTCATTTGCCTAAGCCTAACTGACTCCATAGCCTGACCAGTTCCTCGGAGTCACTCAACAGCCTGGAGAGAGCAGATTTGTGACCCCTTTTGCGATACTTGCAGAGATTAGCTGACCTGCATGCACTATTGCAAACAAAAAGAATGTCAAGTGGCAGAGTTCTACGTGTTCTGAGCTACATTGCTTGTAGGAAAGTGACTATACTTGGGACTTCTGCCTCCCTTTCAAATTTACTTGAAACCAGCCAGTGGTGTGCAGGATCACATATGAAGTACTGTGTCACTGGAGTAATTCACATTTTCCATGGACTTAGCTGGATTCTTTTGAATCTGAAGAGAAAACACAAAGAACACACTAGACTCGTCTTTGTCTAGTGTCTTCAATCAGATTTTTAAGTCCAGGCAGCAACTTAAATATTTTTCCTTTGCAAGTAGACTTTCTGTTCTATCTTACCTTGTCTTTTCCAACTCAGCAACTTATATAGGAATTTTATCTTAGTTTTACAAAATCATATCCACTGGGATTGTTTCTATACACTGAACGGAAAAAAAAATCTGTTTCTTAGCTGATTTTGTGATTGAATTTGGCAATAAGCAAAATGCAGTGATCTCCTTGAGACAAAAAATGTACCCTGTGCATTTGGCACTGTGCAGTACTTACATGGAACTATAATACTTTTTCCATTGCGATGAGTAACAGTTATGTATCTGTTTCCAAACCTTTCTTTTTCATTAGAGCCAAACTTCTGTCAGTCTGTGCTTCAGTTATGGCCTGAGGTTTTGTGTCAAAAGAAATGTGGTGAATGAAATATATGATATTTCCAGATTACTTTCCTGGACCTCTAATATTTCTTTGTGTATGAAGAAAAATGGACCAAATTATCAGAAAGTACTAGCAGCATTAAATTCTCTCTCTAGCTCCTGTTTTGTTCTGTCTGTTTTGGAGATTGTGTGATTGGTCTTTGCTTTTCTGTCCTTGTTTATCATTCCACATGCAGCTGCTCTGCTGGGTCTCATTAGTGTTTAACTTGAAGCAGGGAAAAGCATTGCTTTTCTTGTAATCATGTACAAACACAGTAGTACTTAGGAATGTTAACATTTAATTTTATATGTGTTATAAAATGAACTCCAAGGAAAGGATAGCACTTTAGCACTTCTATTGTTTGTTGGCACATAATATAACAGGTATAAGACAGACATTGTATATGCACCAGATTCTCAGGCTGCTTATAGGAATGCTTAGATTTCTCCCGTGAAGGAGAAAAGAGGAATGTCAGTGGCATTTTTGCCCATTTGCCACTTTTTCTATAACAGAAAGTTACGAAAGAAAGGACTAGGCTTTTAAATCTTGTAGTTCAACAGTGCTGTTAAGATGCTCTTAGGTACTGGTATTATTAAACTTATTTCTGCTGTTGGTTCTGCGGAGTCTGTGGCAGGTGAACATTTCTAGTTTCAATCAGTGATTTTAATAGAATGTACTTCATTGTTGTACTCCTTTCTGGTAAAAGCAGCGTTTTAGAGGATGTAATGGTGCAGTAATATTGACATTTTGCCAATTGCCAAAGGAAAAAAATGTTATGCAGAGGACTCTGATCTGTGATATGTCCCATGCTACTTAAACTACCTCACATCATAAAGTGGGAATAGTACCACTGGATTTAAAGATAGACTATGCCAGATTTTCTTCCCTGTGGTACAGCCTTGAAGTAGAGCTGACTGTTTTCATAAGAAATGCCAGTAGTAGCATTCAAATTATGAGTGAAGGACTGCAGCTTATATTTCTGATCATAAACAACCTAACCAAACAAAAAAGATGGAAATAATAACTGTAGGCATGTGACCACATAAAGCTAGAAAAATAGTTGTATCTGTTTTTCTGACTCAACTTCTTATATACAGAGTACTCTAGAACTTTAAAGTCTTTGTTCAGAGAAACATAAACCTACTTGACACTCTTACCTGTGAGTTGTAGTTGAGGCCTCCTTCTATGAAGGGAATACCTTATCTTCTCTTGCCTGTGTCATGAGTTATGATTTACTGATTGGTTCTCTGTGTAATATCATGTAATGTCATGTGTGCACGTGTCCAACTGGTCAAGAATAGATGCCATTTTTCCTAGAAAAAATTAAAAATCTGAAATAATCCCAATTTTTCTGAAATGATACCATCAACTTAAAATTTCATGTAAAAAGTAATATGTGTTCTCTAAAAAAGAAATAATTCCTCATATTTTTAGACAAACTGAGGTCCTGGCTTGGTGGCCTTCTGCAGCTTTGCAGGCCTAGAGCTTGTCATGAGCCTGTAGACCTGTAGAGAGGCGTGGTTAGGTTGGGGTCTAAGAGCTTGATGGCTGGAAAACAGCAGCCAGAAAATCAGAGATCTTTTCATGTGGATCATGAAGTTTATTGAAACTGACCTATGTGCCCTGTTGAGCAGATTTTCCATTTCTGGCAACAACCTCCTTCTTCCCCTCAGAATGGCAAACAAGCCAGATAATTTTGAGTGACCTGCAGATGGGCATTTTTCCTCTTGCTTGCAAGTTGTCTTTACCCTTGAGGAGGCAGGGCATCATTTTACAATCCCTCCTGTTAGCAGATGTTGAGTCGGGCAAAAGTAGTCTCAAGGTAGCAAAAAACAGGATCACTTCAGATTTGATGAGAGGGTTTTGCTGAGTCTAAACCCTGGAAAATGCATCTCTTTCTTTGTGTGCAACAGTAAGTTCTTACAGAACCTATAGGATCTCAGGCTATGGTTGCTTCCACTGCTAAAGCATGAGGCTGCTCTATGTCCATAACATCAGCACAAGTTATTAGGCTTCTCTGCTAGAAGAGGGCAGAGAAGCCTGCTTCTGTCAGATAGATTCAATAACAAATCCAGGTTTTAAAATGCTGGTATTAGCAACTGTTTTGTGCCACAGCTACAGTCTTCCACCTCAATTACAAAAGAAGAGGTGCTGCTAATGTTCATAATGCAAGTCAAATACTATGATAGTAAAATATCAAGGGCTTTATGTTCATTCCACTTGATAAACAGAGGCCTGTAGACCCTGAGAAGTTGGCTTGAAGTTGCTGGTCCTGTGACAGAAGGTGTACCCAGATACTGGTAGAGAATCTTTTTGAAGAGAACTACTGGATCAGTTACAGTCTTGAGATTCTGCAAATTTAACAAATGCAGAGTTCTGGTGCAAGTCCATTTTGGGTCATTGGAAGAGTATGTCAGGAAACCAGAATAACTGTCCTAAATTGCTGTGTAATGTTCCTTTACGCTGTTAAGCAGTTGTTCCTTTGCAGCCTAATGCTAGATGATGTCCTTAAACAATTACCTCACTACTTCTTCAACTGATGCTGTCAACTGTCATTAATGGCAAAAGGACAGCTGATGAAGTTTGTAACATATATGGGACATCCTGGGCTAAAACGCAAACGCTGAAACTCGTTTTAAGCAGTATTTTTCAGATTTGCAAAGAACTTGGGGTCTCTGTTTTATGTGCTCAAATCTAACAATTTTTTCTAACCAGTGCTAACTGTACCTTTTGAAAAACACAATATAAAAGCAGCTGTCTATATACTGATTTATTTGTTCTTAGGAAAATTAAAGTAGATGTATTCCTTCTAGCTGGATCATTCTAAGGAGCTTTTCATCATAGCTTTTCTCTCACAAAGTGGGGCAATTCCAGACAATGTGAGAGGATGAGGGGAGATCAGAGAGACTGTAAAGCTCTTCACCTGGTGCAAGGGATTTTTTTTCTCCCATAGTTGAGTTAAAACCTGTTTTCAGCTTCTGTGTGTTTTCCTAATCCTGTATGTTCCTTTCAGCTATTTCAGCATTCAGAACATGTTTGCAGACAAGATAACGTAGGCAGGATCACTAGCTGGTTATAAGAGTTGTTTGTAGGCCTGTGCATAAGTAAGGATAAACAAAAGAGTTTATTTTCTTGACAAGATTCAGTGTGTTGTAGTTATGTGAAGTAGGCTCTGTGTTGTCTTAATCCAGCTCTTACAAACAAGAGGTTTATTCAGCAAAACCCTTACAGTGGATTAAAATCTCAGCCTTTTTGTTCCTTAGAATGAAGATAAAATCACAGTCAAAGATAGCCTTGAAATTGTTTCTTGGTGGTATATAAATATTTGAAAAGCTGATTATGTATTTTAAACCAAAAGAAATTATACCATAGTACAAAAATTTGAGCATAATATCAGAAAGCATTTGCTAAGACAACTAAAAAATACCTAGTAAAAATAGTTCTTAATTATTAACACACATGGGAATATTAATGCAGTCTTTCTATTTGACATCTACAAAATAATAGTTTCTTAGGACTTTTAAAAGGTTAAGAGGAGCTACTGACTATTGTGTGTAGGATTTTCTTGTATAGACAGATGACTGACCTAGACCTGTGATAAAACCCATTTTTTTACCCCAACTTTATAGTCACCTCTGCTTTTATAATGTCTTTAATAAATAGGCTATTTCCTGATGATATTTCTTCTTGTCCTCTTTTTTCCTTTTGAGCAGGTGTTGTGCCATTCTGCATGCTAGAGATGTTATTGTTTTACACCGAAGACTTTCTAAAGGAGCTTGTCACAATGAATAACTTATGACATTTGTTTTGAGGCACATTTTAAAAAGTTTCAGTCAAATTAACAAATATGTGATTCCCTCCCAGAACAAGTGAATATTTTTATCTAAATACCAGTCATAGTTATGCACACACAGTGAAGCGTGAAGTGCACTGAAGTAAGGTATAACAAGTATCTATTCAGATGTGGAGTTAAAAGTTTGTTATGCTAAGCCATATAGTAGACATAAGCAAAGCTACCATAGAAAATGCATTGCTGTACATCAAATTTGAGGATTATGGGATTTCAGGAAGCAATCAACAATTCTAGAAATTATTTAGATATTTCTAAATACTAAATTTCAAGCATGCCAAGACATATAAAACCACGTTCCCAACAAAGCCAGTTGTAAAAATATCATATCATAAAGCCTGGCCATTTTTCTGGTGTATCAGAAAACCTTTCTAAAGCTAACCTAGCCTTGCTTAGATTTTAACCTTGTGCATGTTGGTTATGAAAACACTGGCTTTCCTTGCACAAATCTAGACAAATAGATTTTATCATTTTCTGATTTGTCCGTTGGTCTCTTATTCTCTTGTCCAAGAAATGAAAACCTCTTGATGTACAGTCAGCAGTATGGTATGTGATATAGTGCAGGTTATGAGAGCAGCAAGCCACAGCTTCAGAGGTGGCATGTGAATAATTGCTGCTGAGCTGTTGGAGATGCCAATCTGGCACACAGGACGGTGCCTGCTGAAGAGTGCAGCCGTGCTAGGAAAAGTCATCATTCCCTTCCTCGCCTTTTCTGTATGCTGGGTGGGAAGACTCCAGTACCCATTAGGCTTTTTGTTCACTATCACTATCATTCATAAGCAGCTGTCACATATCGTGTTTTCCATCCTTTCAAGCATCAGATGTGGTACTGCTACTGAATAGCTGCTGCACATTGATTCTGGAGCAGTGGTTGCGCTGGGTTGCTGAGTGACTATTAACGGTGGCAGGTCGACACAATTCCTCCCAGTAGTACTCCTAAGGGGGTCCTCAGTAAAGAAGCAGAATGATGTTTGAAGTTTCCTTTTCTATCTTGCTGCCAAGAGCTTCCAAATATAACCCCTATTGCTCCTGCTATTAGAGCAGAGGCTGGAGCTTTGCGCTTGTAGAGCGTTCTCTGAGCTCAGCGTGGATGCTGGCATTTCAAAGCTAGCGCAGTTCAACGCGTAATTCAAGCAGAAAAGCACTTACACCCGTTGCCCTGCAGTGGGCCAGGCCAACTGCCCTGATGAATTTACAGCCTTTAGCATTTCACAGCTGCTTAGCATTAAGCATGACTCCTTCTGACCCTCGGCCCTCCCAGGCTTGAATAACAGGCCATTCAGTACCTTACCTAATTGGTAAGGCAAGATAATAACGAGAGCAAAAGAGACACGAAGACAGATCATGCCTAAATGAACACGGGGGAGCTTAAAGAGCAGGAATAAGAATAACTAAGATCTTGTGCCTATTGTTTGCATACCATCCTGTTTCTATAAATGCAGCTTCCTATCAACACTTCAGTCACACTTCTAAACACACAGAAAGGGACGAATGCAGGTTCTTGTGATGCATTAGGGATGGCTGCACAACAGAAACCAAGTTGCTGTATATCTTTTCAGAACAAGGAAAAATTCCTGTACACTTTTTTTTTTTTTTCCAACTGCCAACTGCCTCAGTATAGAATTGCAGGTTTTTTTTTTTTTTTTTTTTTTTTTTTTTTTTTAGAGCTGGCCAATTGAGCAACACAAAGGAAATAAAAATTCATCTTTGTACATCTAAATTTATTTTAAAACTGACTCTGCAGAACCAAGGTCTCTATAACTCTTATAAAAGCATTATTCCAGCCTTTTTTGGATTCCTTAAAAGTGCTTATCAAGATGAATGAGAACAGTGGTGTGTAATTTCAAAAATGTAATTGCTTTTCTCTCCAGCTTTCTCTAAGCATTTTCAAGGTCACCCATAAAAAGGGACAGATAAACCTATAATCCGAGTCTTCTCCTGGTATTCCACGACAATGCACATTACTCCCTGAATAAAAGTCTTGTAACTTCTTCAGTTGTTCAGTTCTATGTTTCCATCCCTGAACAGAGAATATGAATCTCCTACCAGTATGCTGCATAGCATGTCATAACATTAAAAATACTGAATGACCATGAAGAAAAATATACTTCTAAGTATTTTGAAGAACAGTTTGAAATGGATGACAAAAAGATGTCTCATTGTCATCCACAGCCTGTATCAGCCCCATTTTTTTTTTTTTTTTGAGACTCATTTATGAGGAAAGGACCCCTTGAGAGGGGCTGCAAAATTCCAGCTTGTCCTTCACTTGTGTCTGCAGACCTACTTAAGGAGGTGGTTGCTTTCCAGTGAGCTAGTTCTCCCCTCTGCTCAGACCACGTTTGAGCAGCTGCTATGATTTTGCTTCTCCCAACAGGATTCTTCTCTGGAGTGTCTTAGGAAGGGGGAACCTCACTGCTACCCTGTCCCTATAGGCACAGTGGAGAGGTCTCTCAGGACAACATCTCTCAGTGTTCTGCCAAACCAGACACTTATGCCAGACCTTGACAATGAAAGTGGTATGAAGTAGGAAAGGGAAAATGTAGGTGCTGAGGCATGCATTCTTTATGTATGTAGAAAATGTATTTCTATAAATACAATAGCTTCACGCCACTATGTTACTGGGGGTTGTGGTTCTAGATCTTGGTTCATTTCAAGCATCACCAAAGGAAACAGTGAATCTCCTTATAGGAAGAATGCTAACAATATAAAATTGCCATTTTTAAGGCAATTTTCTCAAACCTTATGTCTGCTTCAGTATTAGTCCTAAACAGCGTTATTTGCCTGAACTCAGGAGGATCTATCTTAAAAAGGATCTGAAGATCAAACTTCCAAATTTTTTTTTCCTATCTTCATATCACAAATTTGGTTTAACCTTAGTAGCCTTGGAAGTGTGTGGTTTACTTATGTGCCAGCCAATGATGACTGCTGCATGCACGCTGAAGGAAGCAAGAACCAGACTACTTCTCCACTGGAACTGACATTGCATTGCAGGGGAGAATGTGGTACCACACTTAACTCTGCTCACTACTTAGATGCAAAGTGCACTACTTAGATGCAACTCGCTATGGCCGTTAAAATTCAGTGTTGAAAGACTGGTCTGCTTGCTTCACAACACATTTGAGTCTTCTCTTTGCACTGGTAGTGGAGAATTAGGGATCCTTGTTTATGTAGTTTACAAGGTGCGGGTCCAGTCTCCTGCTACAGAATCTCCAAATACTTGCTTTCACTTTCTTAGATTATACGGCACCTTTCTTCAGGTCATTTTAAGAGGCAGTGAAGGCATGAAACCTGGTAACATTCTCACCATATAATTCACCTGGGATTTGCTTCTTTTCTTGTATCAAAGAGAACCCATCAAACATGAAAATCTGATTCTAGGAAGAACCGCTGGATGCTTTCAGTTGGTGCAGAGGTTTACTTGTCCTTGTTCATCTGTCCTTGACATTCTGGTTCTATGGCAGTGTGGCTTTGATGAAGCTGGCTCATCAGGAGCTCTTCTGCTAGCTGTTGCACTCCTGAAACCTGAAGGGATTCTCCTCTCCCTGGTAGGTGAAGGGTTAGCCACATAATTACCAAACTAATCTGGAAAGGAAGACATGCACAAAAATGTATGCTTATTGCAGCAGTTCCTTCATGCCCAGTAGCCCTCTTCCGTGAAAGCAAGAATAATACTCTGCTGCTGATTCTTTTAGCACTCACTGGACTGTTCCAAGAGGGATTTCTTGAAAGTGATGTTTGGAGCATGGTAATTTTCCAAATTATTTGTCAATGTTGCTCTGTCAGGCTCATTTCTGAGCAAAGATGTGTGATAAATACAACTGTTTTGTAAACAGTTTCTCTGATGTTTTGTAACATCAGTTTCTTGGATAAAGCTGTGTAGGAAACCTGAAAAATTGGTTAGGAAGGCAAACTGAACAGAACTAGAGAAGTAGAATAAAAGTACATTTTTTCTATTAAGCTCTCTTTTGGGATTTACTTCTTTTCTTGAATTTTTTTTTTGTAACACTCAGATTTCTGTAGCCAAAATTTATTCTCAATGTCAGAGGTGCTCCATACCAGCCACCAATTTGATCATCATGTGAAGGGCCTATGAGGAGGAAGAGTGTTGCTGTCACTGAACATTGTGTCTCTTGTGCCTATGAAGTGAAAGAAGACGTAGTACCTTACCTCATCACTTCAGGTACACCAGGGTATGTTTTTTGGTTGTGCAGAGCTTGTGCTGTAACCATTTCTTTTACTAGAGACCCTTCTCATATTTATTCTGGATTTGCAAGTGCGATGTTATTTTCATTGTGCTGCTGTCCTACATAGCAAGGCACATGCACTCGTACGTAAAAATGTATTTATAATGAAATCAATGTAATTTCCTTTGGGGTGGGAAGGGAGATAGATAACAGCAAAAAGTTAGACAGTATTAAGTGAAAAGACACTCTGCATTTAGTGTCCTCTCATGTAAATATGCATGAAACCCAGAGATCTTATAACTCATCATTCTTTTGTTGTTGCAGTGAGTTAAATATGCTTCATCTCTCCTGTTGTATGTAAGTAGACATTCAGTGTAGGACTGCAGGGCACATACATTTTCTGTTTAGCTGTCTGTATGTCCATAACTAATATGACACTAAATGTCTACTTCTGTAGCATTCACTCATCAATTCAAAAAGAAAAAGGAAATATATTATCTCATTAATTAATAATAAATACTGCTGGAGAGGAGCTCTGAGGAGAAGGACCTGGGGGACCTGGTGGACGACAGGTTGACCATGAGCC
The DNA here is from genome assembly GCF_040182565.1 of Anser cygnoides. Classification (NCBI taxonomy): domain Eukaryota; kingdom Metazoa; phylum Chordata; class Aves; order Anseriformes; family Anatidae; genus Anser; species Anser cygnoides. The sequence continues at coordinate 97,514,524 of NC_089874.1, read as the reverse complement.
AGCAGTGTGCCCTGGTGGCCAAGAAGGCTAATGGGATCCTGGCGTGCATTAAAAGGAGTGTGGCCAGCAGGTCAGGGAGGTGATCCTCCCACTCTACTCTGCCCTGGTCAGGCCTCATCTGGAGTACTGTGTCCAGTTCTGGGCTCCCCAGTGCAAAAAAGACAGGGATCTCCTGGAAAGAGTCCAGCGGAGAGCCACAAAGATGATACAGGGCCTGGAGCATCTTCCCTGTGAAGAAAGGCTGAGAGACCTAGGTCTGTTCAGCCTGGAGAAAAGAAGACTGAGAGGGGATCTCATCAATGTGTATAAATACCTGAGGTGTGGGAGACAGAGGGATTTGGCCAACCTCTTTTCAGTGGTTTGTGGGGACAGGACAAGGGGTAATGGCCACAAGATGGAGCACAGGAAGTTCCACACCAACATGAGATAGAACTTCACAGTGAGGGTGACAGAGCACTGGAACAGGCTGCCCAGGGAGGTTGTGGAGTCTCCTTCTCTGGAGATATTCAAGGCCTGTCTGGACGCCTACCTGGGCAGCCTGCTCTAAGGAACCTGCTTTGGCAGGGGGGTTGGACCCGATGACCTTTCGAGGTCCCTTCCAACCCCTAAAATTCTGTGATTCTGTGATTAATAATTAAAAATCAAAAATCTTTCATTAAGATGACATGATATTTCAAGATTGCTTTTTTTTTTTTTTTTTTTTTTTTTCATCTTGGGGAGCAACTGTAGGTACAGTTCTCTTACAGGAATCTAGGTTCATTTTGGGGTCATGCTTCTGTTATTGTGATCAACAAAGATACTCCAAATGGAACTCTTGACAAAAACTGCTTGTGAGGACAGACTGCTGTTCAGTGTTCTTCTGAAGAACTACCTGTTCCTAATTTAGTTTCCCACTCTGATCTACCAGAAATCTGATTCATTAATCTTCTGGACATACTGGCAAATCCCATCTATTTTAATAACCACAGGAGAATAGAAATAGTTGAGGGTCCTGTGATTATGATTGATCTTTCTTAGGTAATCTATTGAAGACACTCTATTAGATTACGTTGATCGACTGTATTTGAGTTTGTGATGTTCAATTAATTTTTTAAGGGTTCCAAAGTCTGGATTGCTGTCGATTAGCATTGTTATAAATGGATATAAATATGTTCCACAAACCGTAGCAAATTGAACTTGGAGATTTTTGGTGGTGAAATTATTCCTGAATCAATTATTCATAAGTAGTTCAAATGACGATCAACTTTAATGCAATGCCTACTCAACAGAAGTAGGTTAGCTATTCAGAAACTCTTCTTTGATGGTCCAGTTTGCTTTATTTCCTGGTAGTCCTAAATTGATTACTGGCCAAGTAGCTCTGATTTTTCCATTATATTGTATTGTTTTTGCTTATGTGCCTTATATTTCATTTGCTGGCATAGATTTCAGTTATGGATTTTCTTGAGTTTGGCAAGTGAAGCCCATAACATTCTCTTCGTTGTCGCTGTAGCCAAAAGGATCCTTACAAATTGAAATTGTCAATAATTTTTAGTTTTGTTTTCAACTTCCCTGGAAAGGTATTGCTCCATTTAAATAGACAATGTTTAGGTATCCTTAGAAAACAAAACCTTCATTACTTGCCTGAAAAGGTGTGAGGCCATTGCCTGGAAGTCAGCTACCCTTCACGAAACTCTCTGGCAAGGAGTCTCAATCTCCATTTTGAAATTTGTAAAACGATTACTATTTCAGAGAGCAGCATTAGATTTTTTGTTGTCCTTCGTGTGTCTCACAGCAAGCAACATAATGACAAAATAGTTCCAGTGCATCTCTGAGGGCAGATGACAGAAAAATCAATAGCATTGCAAGAAAAGAGGAAGGCATCATTGTGGGTATCATGTACTCTGTGCCTGGTCATGTAAGAGTGAGAACCTCATCTGTTTTGTCTAAACTCCTCTTAGAAGAAGAGGTGATTTTTTTATGAACAGTGGGGTTTACAGAGGATGTCTTCAAGGTTGAACAGGAACTGAACTGTTTGCATTTCATGTATTTTAGAACATTCAAAGCCATTTCCAATGCATGGAACTTCTTTCCTGTCCAGGCTTTGAGAAAACTAAAATTTACAACTCTGATCAATAAGCTCAGCTGAAAAGAAGCTTTTGTCTGAGATGTTTCCCATGTTAGCCAACAGTACGTTATCTGTAAATAAAGGACAAGAAGGCAATGATATTCTAACTCTTGGATATTTGTCTACCTCCAAAATCAGATGACACAGTGCACCTTCACAAGCCAAATTAATCAATTTAATTATGAGTATCTTGAGGGGTTTCATTCTATTAGAAAAAGCCTGCTTACATCATGCTTTTCCAAAATAATCCTATCAGTGCATTTACTCAAGCAGATGAATCTTGAGCTGTCCTCTGGGCTTCAAAAAAATATGTAATGACTTGCTGTAATAATATTAACAGAGAAGCAGAGAAAGGTTCGGTTACTAACAGTACACAATCCACCTCAAACCTTGTTTTTCTAAATTTTTTTTTTTTTTTTTTCATAACAGAAGCGTAATTTAAGGATAAGACATTGTTAGCTGTTCTGCCTTGCTTGGGGCTTTGCCGAAGAGTGACAGGTCTTTCTTCCTCCACAGAGTGAGTGCTCTAATTACACCTACTGTAAGTCAGAGCTACACTACTACAGCATCAATGCAAATGTCAGATGTCTTTTCACTTTAAACTGTCTAATCTCTAATAACACTGTCTCATTTTCAGGAAGACTTTTTAGGAAATTTCTTTATATTTAGATACCCTTTATTTGTCTCCTTCATCTTTATGTCACTAATTGTGTTCTGTATCATATTTCTTTTCAGAGGTCTGAGTGTAGTGCTTTGAAAGTTTATATGTTAATTGCCAAGGTCAAAAGAAAGAGAAAATATGCTCTGATTGTTTAGTGACACGAAGTGTGATTTGAAACAGAAGTTTAATGGAGTGCTCTTTGTCTGTTAATAAAAAGGTACTAATTCAAGGATATTGAACAACTGTACTTTAATTTAAACCCCGTCAGTACCCTGCAACAAGTTTAAAAATACCATTTTAATAACCATTTCTCCCCGTTTTCCTCACTATCTGAAAGCTTGGTGAAAGCCTCACAATTAATTTGGCCTGATCTTGCAAACCTTTGTTCAGAAAAGTCATCTATAATATGACTCTTGCATATGCTTGTAAAGCTGGCCCCTTTGATATCTTTTTTCCTGCTGTTAAAAGCCACTGTCTAAAGCATATGAATAGATATTCTTGCCATTTCTGCATCTCTGTCAAAGATGACAACTATCTTTGGTAAATATAAGAGAATTCAGAGTTGGTTTGTTATCATTTCTAAGAACCTGATCCTGCCTCCACTGAAATCAACAGTGGCTTACAGTACCTCAGATGGAAGCAAGATCTGTGTCGATACGTAGGATTTCCTTGCATTGCATATTTAAACAAACTTTAAAACACTGCAAGAAGGCAGTGTATTTTGCAGAACAAGAACATTTTTGATCACTGCTAATTTTCCCACATTTGATACCTGCAAAACAGAACTAATCAATTTTTTTTCTGACTCATTTGTACCTACTTTCCAGAAAAGTAATATATTAAACTCATTTTAATCAGTACGTAGTCAATACATAGATACCACACATAAGGTATGACCTTACATATATTGGAGATGAACAATTAAGTGCTGCATTTTTAACTGTTTTAAACACTGTTTCTTTTTAATAGACCTATGTCCAATCTGTCTACTCAACAGGGATAATAGGGTTCAGTTTGAATAAATGTCATTCAAACACCCTTCTTAAATGCTTCCTGTTGTTCAGAGTGATAATTGTGCATGCAAACATCTTTGTGCGTGTGTTAGAGCACTATATCCGTTTCATTCTATGTCCATAGCATCCAACATTAATTTGCAAAAAATAAAGTAGTTTTCTTACCAGCTAAAGGTATTTTTCTTCCTAACCCTGTGTTTATCCTCATTACAGCTATGGGACAATGCCATTCTACTCTTCCCTGTAATTTCCAGCCCATGGAAATATTACGGAAGCAGAAGCTTAATTGGGCTATAGTTAAAGCATAAGAGGAGTCAGCATATTTCAGCTTCCACAGATACTTCATGGCAGAGAAGATGAGGCTAATGTGCTCAAGAACAGATTAAATACCAAATATGTGAGAGGAGAGGAAGCAAAAGTATGCCTCAGCCATTGAAGAATCCTTTGTGATTCATTCAATCACAAAATATTTTAGATTTGCAATGTACATTTCCTCAGGAAAGAGTTACATTGACATTGGGAAAAAATACACCAGCCTACTCACAGATCACTTAATAATAGCTTGGTTTATAAACTATTGTGTGAAAGTAGTATTACAGTGGTTATGACATAGCTAAAATATACTTCTATTTTCCAGGATTTAAAAAAATGCAAATACTTCTCTTCTGTGTTTCTCTCTACGTGCCACCACAAATTTCATGTGAAATGTCTGCTTACATGCTAATGGATTCCCTGGACCTATTTATTTCATATTCATTCTACTGAAAAGTGATGTTCTTTAGACAATTTGCTTTACTGGGAGAAAAGGCTACTTCTCCATACTTTCTTCCCTTTGTTGTCTTTGCAAGTAATAAATAGAGTAAATAGTGTAAACCCTGCTAATAAGCTGAAGGCATGTCACTCTCAATAAAAACTGTTGGTTTTCTTGGTGGTGGTGTTGGGGTGGGGGGGCTGCTTTTCAGCTTGTAATGTATTTTTTCCTATTTCTGAAGAAGAATTTTCTTTTACTAAATGGTTAGTAAACATAAAATACATTTTTCCCCCTCCATTTGCTTCTTTAAAACAATAGTGAATTTTTGCCAAGTGGAAACCACTTTATCTTTTTAGCTTGAAGAAAGTCTCCTCAGGGACAGTTTGTCATGCATCCATTGTAAGATGTTCCTCTTACATGTTATAGAAGCTGCATTCATTTGTTCAGAAAAGTAAAAGGATGTTTCTGAACCAATCTGCAACTTCTCTAGAAAAAACATCAATTTCAATACAAAATGATGACTGCTACGTAACAATAGTCCTGGCAGCAGCTCAGAATTCATGGTAGCAAAGTTCTTTTTAGCAAAATGAAACTGGGATGAAATTGAGCACTTTTTGTTTAGAAAACAATCATTTATTTACTCAGTTCATCATGTTTTTGCAGTTTTTTGTTAAAGAACTCCACTAGTTGGTGATCCGTTTGTCATTGGTCTTGCATAACTCTTAATGTACCACAGGAAGCCTAATGTTTAGAGTTGGTCAGACTGCTCAGTGCTCAGTATCTTCAATTCTATGAGTCATGGATAGGAGGTTACATTTGACCTTCCCCTAATTTTTAATTACTGATGAATAATTAATGACTGGTATTTAAATGCAGATTTAAAATCATAAATAGTAGTGCTGGAGCTGGAGTGCAGAGCACATTAGTGGTAACTGGTTTTTAACAATCCAGCTCACCTTTCAATTAAACCATTAAGATGTATTGAGAGTTTAGCAGGTGGTTGGCAGCGTTGATTTATTTTTTTTTTTAAGAGAAAACTGCTTTACACAATCTGCATTATCACATACATTTGTGAGCAATATTTAGCACACAACTTCATAACAGTAGATAAAGGTGATCTGTAAATGCTGGTATTCCTTTGGCAGTAACTCTTAAGGTGCTAATATATATTACAGGTATGAAATGTTTCTCTGAGAAAACAGCATGCAGCCCGCCAGAGGCTTTATATGTAAGTGAAAACTGTGAGAGCCGGTGGAGTTTGGAAAAGTGTGCCTTTACATTTCAAGTGGACAAGCAGTTCAGAAAAGAAAGCAGCTGGTGGAGAGATTCAGGACCACACCAGCTAACCTGAGGCAGCTGGACTGTGCCATTCTCTGGCAGTTTTATTGTACTGTTATGTAATTTTTAAACAGTCACATCGTTATGCAAATGTTTTTTTTTTAAAATGCACACCCTTAGGTACCTTACCTTAGCTAATCATCAGGGCTTGTCCACTGCTGCAGTCATTACCCTTAGTTTATCTGTCTTATAATGATTAAACATAATGTAAGATATTTAGGGATTTAGGCCAAATAACTATGGCAGGATTTCCTCCAAGGGCACGCTTTCTCTGTCTCTTGCTCTGTATTGGGCACATTTTCTCACAATTAAAATTCAGGTGCAGATTCCTTAACCAGGAACAAAGAAATGAAAATCATACTTGTGTTGGGCTGACTGTGTGCAAGGGCTGGTGGTTTCACCCTGAGGTCAGAGGCTGTTGCCACTACCACGTGCTGCCTCTAGGGTTTGGCCATGGGGTGACCACTGTAGGTTGGTTTTGGGATGGGGCAAGCTGAAAAGAGCAGTTGATTCCCGACTCTGTGATACACAGATGCGTTGGCTCCTGCCGCTCCTGTGAGACAAAAGCACTCTGTGTCTGGGTTCTGGCCCAGATGTACTTGCAGCACAAGCAAGTCTGATGCTGGTATGTGAAACAAATGAACATGAAAATTCAGACGTATTTGTAAGAAAGTGCAGAGAAGAGAGCTAAATGAAAACAGGATGCCATCATCCCAAACAGTCTCTCACACACAATTAAACAAAATCAGGATTTTGAGGGAGAAGGGCCAGCATACTCTCCTCCAAATCCCTTGTGATATTTTTTCAACAGCTATCTGAAAATGTGTGTGTGTTGGAGAGGGGCAATATTCACTTAAGGGCACAGCTGCTGAATTGATTTTGAGAGTTTGGCTGCAGATTGCCATACCCAAACAGTTCTTTGGAAGGACTTTTGCATCAGATCCTCCTTCACAATGAGACTGTACGAGCATGGAAATGATGCATTCCCGCCTCGTGCTGACCAAGTGGTTCTTGCAGTCCTTCTTGCTGTCCAGGCACAGTTCTCGAATGTCCCTGCAAGTCCACCAGCGCTGCAGCAGACTTTTTGCTCTGCCGCACAGCTGGGCAGCAAGAGTAGATGCCGGAGCAGCTCGTCCCTTAATTCCACTCTTCTCTCCTTGGTGCTCGAGTCTCATCCTACACACAAACATACAGAGCAATCAGAAGCCTGCAATGGGAATACTGTTGCAATGTTTTTTTTTTTTTTTTTCCCCCCACACTTTTTAAATTGAACTAGATGTCCACAGAAAGCAGAAGCAGCAAATCACAGAGAAAATATTTCTTTAATATGGTCAGGTCATATTTCTTTCTCTCTCTCTGTCTCTCTCTCTCTCTCATTCATTTTATTAATCCTTTATCCCTGCATGTATGCATTTGTATACATTTATACAAATTTTGTGTAAATTTTATAATTAAGATTTTATTGCTAGTATAGAGGTTTTGTTAACAGAGCTTGATGTGGAAGTTTTTTGTATTTATGTGAGAGGTATTTTTATAAGAAAAGTGTTTTTAACAGTCTGATAATCAAGCAATAAGGGACATGTTGACAAGGAATATACCATAGTCCACAGCTATATAAGTGATACGAGTGAAAGCTTCATTTAGGAGAGGAGGCTATATTTAACAAAGGCAAGTAATAGCTGTCTGATATTTATGTTTATCTTTCCCACGGGTGATATTGTGGTTGTATGCAGGGTAGTTGGTACTCGGCAGACAAGAAAATGCCACAACAACCCAAGGACATAAAGAGAAATTTTTCAAGTAAATGTTATAATCTCAATGAGTAACTGCAAATTCTGTCAGGTGAGGAGAACAAAACCAGCCTATGTTGCCTGCAGAAATAGTAAGCGTGGAAAAAAGCAAAGCAGTCTTGACATAAACAGCGGAGAGCAAGAAGTCGGCAGGTGGCAGCATTGCCAAAGCCTCGCAGCTTGGCCGGTGAGTTCCCACTGGAAGTTTTACATATGGAAAGTTCTTTAACCTTTCATAAATTCCTTGTCGCCCTCGTTGAGTGGCACTAGGTGCAAATAGTCCGCCCCAGCTTCAGTGTTTGTCTCTGACTGGGTCTGGTAATTAGAGATTTCCAGCTCTCTGAGCTGCTTGACTCATTTGTTCCACTCACTGTTTTTTGCTACGTGACACAACCTAAATTCTCCAGCTTGTATTTGCATTGGCCGGTTCTCAGCCTCATGCAGAGAAGAACCAGGCTGCAGCCCATTGTGAGGCTGCAAGGATGGGCTTGTGCAAGGGAGCGTGGGTGGAGGGGAAGAGGCTCGGGCTTGCTTATGGCCTGCAATCACCAGAGTCAGTGCTCAGGTACTGTTAAAGTCAGTGATTCTGTGGGGAATTTCAAAGCCAGGCTTTTAGAGGGCTCCCTAAAACAAGCTGAGTGTTTTGGTTGTGCTGATAAACACAAGCAAAATTTCAGGCGTTTGTTAGCGGTGACTTTATGCCCATATTCTTGCAATGAGTGAACAGTCCTGAACTAGGCGTTATTACCAGCTTATTAGTTCTGATAGGAAATATAGCAGCTTTGAAAAAGTTGTGGTTTTTTTTTTATTTTTGTTCTCTTCCGTGTTGTGCCCCCGTTCCCCCCAAATGCAAACTCCAAAGAACAGTACTCCTTTTCAAGTTTTATCAGACTCAGGAGTCAAAGATCAAGTCCAAGATGATGAACACCCCCCTCTTGCCCCCAGATTTCAACTAGTCAGTTCACAGCAAAGTTAGTTTATCTTCAACTAGAAACCAATTAGACTTTCACCCAACATGTCTGTTGGTGAAGTGATAGTGCATTTTATTTTCTTTTGATTGTTTTTAATCTAGCTGCTACTGTAGACATGGAATTACTTGGTCTTGATTAAACATTTTCAATCTGTCTCACCAAGCCAATCATGTGGACACATGCATTTTCAGACACATTTCTCACAGTAAGTTAGTAACAATTGCTTATATGGTTAATAGTTCAGAAAATGAAGTTCTTCTTTCAGAGGTGTATTGCACTGCCATAATGTGCGCCCCAAATTGACACCACGTAGTTGTGTATGCAGGTTCTACTTAAAGTGATGGTAGACTGAAGCACCAGGATTCATTAAATCGAGCAGAGTTTCTCATTAAATGTGTAGATTGACAGTCAGAACTGACTGTCATTTTTTTTTTCAGCTGTTCTTTCATACCATCAATGCTTTATTTAGAGCGGAACTTCACCACCCGGTGGCTGAGAGGTAGCTGGTTTGTGGGGAAGAAAACAAGTAGAAAAATATTTTGCATTATTATTTTTCCAGAAAAGGGAAAAGACAACTGGAAGCTTTTAAAATACAAGTTCTTGATCTTTTCGTTCCCTTATTTTTTTTTCTCTGTGTTTAAATCATACCCTGAGCAGTGTATGTTACCTGGTTTGCAATGTGCAGTGTATACATGTACATTTGTTTTCTAAAGGGAAGCCAGTTAGTCCTCATCTATTTTCTAATATAAACTCCTCTGCAGAGGTGTTAGCAAGTATATTTAATTTTAACTGTGCCCTATAAATCCTTCATGGAAAATTCCGATTAATATGGCTATGCAGCAAGCTGGGCCAAAAAATTAACTGATCTGTTCTTGCTCAGCAAAGTGACTTGATGAATACAGGAATGGAACAGACTTGATACAAAAATACTGTTTCTCTTCAAGGAACTGGAGTCGCCAGGTGCCACTGTTTTGCATCTTAACATAAAAATCTATAAGACTGCACCTTCTGGTATGAACAGATAACACCAGAATGCTCTACCCCATAGCAATTTGCTGAGATTCAAGATATCAATGCCCTGAGACTCTCAAAAGATTTTTAATTTTTTTTTTTTTCCCATAAACATGGCACCTCAATCACTGAAGAGGAATCACTTGAGGAAGACTTTCTTGCCGTGAATCAGCCTTCAGGGGGAATACTGACTTTAGGAGGAGAAATTATTCATGGGGGACATTCATGAGATGAAGAACTCAGAAGGGACATCCTTCGGAAATGGAGGGAAGTCTTCAGAGAGCACAGTCCCTTTGTTAAGGACTTAAAAAAAATGAACTCTGTCAAATGCTAAGTGAGCACATAATCTTGTGGGGAAAAGTCTTCAGGAGAGGGGGAATTGAGGATACGCTCCCTTTCCTTCCCATATATATATATATGTATGCATGTATGTTATAAACTGATGACCTCCTGGCTAAGTCCAAGAGACATACCTACAATGTTTGGCTTTTGCTACCTTTCCCTACTTCTGACTCAGGACATATTTTGCAGAATCACAGAATTGTTGAGGTTGGGAGTGATCTCTGGAGGCCATCTGGTCCAACCCCATGCTCAAGCAGGACCACCTAGAGATGCTTGACCATGACCAGGTCCAAATGACTTGAATATTTCTAAGAAGGGAGACTCTAAAACCTCTCTGGGCAACCTGTGGCCATTCTCTGTCATCCTCACAGGCAGAATTTCCGTGTTCCAGTTTGTGCCCATTACCTCTTGCCCTGTCACTGTGCACCACTGAAAAGAGTGTGGCTCTGTCTTCTTCACACCCTCCTTTCAGGTATTTATATACATTGATAAGGTTACCCCAAGCCTTCTCTTCTCCAGGCTGAACAGTCCCAGCTCTCTCAGCCTTTCCTCATAAGGAGATGCTCCAGGCCCTTAATCATCTTAGTGGCTCTTTGCTGGACCCCATCCAGTTGATCCATTTCTCTTGTACAGAGGAGCCTAGAACTGTACACACCACTTTAATTGCAGCTTCAACAGAAGGATCACCTTCTTTGACCTGCTGGCAGCAGTCCTCAGTCAGCATCACCAAACAATCTGCTTGCCAAACAATCTGCTTGCCAAACTGGCACAGGTGGGCACTGAGTAGTGTAACTGAGCTACTGTTCTTGTTTCAGGTGAAGCATTAGGAGCTGCTGTTTCTTCTACTCTTGTGCAGCTAATGGTTCTGATCAATATTTCTCACCAAGCAGTACAAAAGCAGCAAATGTAGCTTTCTCATGAGGGGGATGCTCGGAGCTCATGCAGATGGCAGAAATGGGAATCCTGGAGAGATGGATACAGCAGACGTGGGGAAGGGAGAGTGAGAACTGCTTCCATGTGCCATTTCCATACAGCATACCTGTGGGTAGGACTCCTGATTTGCTTTCTAACCGGATATCATAGTTTTCAAGCTTTTTACATAATGCTCGTCTCTTGTTTTCTAAATATTATGACAAAGTGTGACATTGCTACACTGGACAAAATGTCCTCAGCCTATGTTCCCCCTAGCTAAAGTGATATGTGCTGAAGTGAATAAAGTGCCTACACCATGTTTTGGTGAAAAAAATGAGTTGAAATTATGGTCATATCCATTTTCCTGACCATTGTTCATAACGCTTGGTTGTTGTTTGTTTGTTTGTTTTGGTTTGATTTTGTAAAGCAGAATGTTTGCAAAGTAGTCTTTCAACTTCATAAAAAGGAAAAAAAAAAGACTTTTTAAAAATACCTTTCACATAAAAAAGGCAAGTTAAAAGGGAATAACTCAGGAATACAAAGAGCCAATTTCCATGAGAAAATGGCCTTATTCTAAAAGAAATTTTGCTCTGTATCTCCATTCAGAACTGTCAGATTTCATAAGCACTCGTAAGTTAGGGTTAACTGTGTTCTAAAAAGTCAAACAAATGTTTAAAACTGTTCAATTTGTATTGGTCATGCTTTTTCCTGCCAAGATTTACATCTGCACAAAACATATAAATGCTACTTACGTATTTGTAACTTTAAGACAGCAAAAATAATAGCATACTAAAATATTATGCTCTATGAACATAATGTGAGGAACTGAGAAAACATTTATAGAACATCTTCTAAAAATGCAGACCCTGGGGACTCGTTGTTTTGGATATATGTCGCTATTAGGAAAAAAAGTACCGAAAAGATGACTCATCACTAAAACACTTTGAAATGAAGTAACACCTTTCAGGAGTAGATTTTAGTTTGATGATTTAGATGCTTAGGTTTACTGTATATTGACCAGGGATGTTTTAATTGTCTTGGCTGAGCTTTCACAACAAGTGACTGAGCTGGATCAAAAAGTGGCTCAGCCTGAATGGGTTCAGGCTCACAGCTTTCATGTCCCATAGACGTGCAGCATAACCACCAAGTCTCTGTGAGGCTGTCCGGGAAGGACTGATTCTCCATTTTGTTGTTGAAGCTGGACCATAGAGTAGTCATGAATGCGAAATCCTTGGGTTTGGAGAAAGTGGAAACAAGAGGGTGTATGACTTCATATCAGGGGTCAGAGAGCTGTATTGGCAGAAGGGAATTGCTGGGATCCTTGCGTTGGGTACCCAGGACTCATCTGCCTTCTGCCCAGGACTGTGAATGTCCTGTTTCTCACCATTTCTTACTGGCTAGTTCAAGTTCTTCCTTGTTCAGTTTCTGGTATTTGTGAATTCCTTTCAAAGTATTTAATATTTTTCTATGTACACAGGATATAGGATATGTAAGTGAACCCTTTAATTTAGGGTGGTTCAATTTTGATTTACTTTGCTGTAGGTTTTTGCAAAAATACATTTAAAATTGCTGTGGAGCTCTGTTTCTCTCCCCATTGGAAAAAAAATTAAAAAGTAAATATGTACTGGAAACTTGGAAAGCCCTGATCTTTTTAAGAAAGAAACATAATTTCTTAGTTTATTCTAGATATAGCATGTGGAAACAAATCCAAGAAGGAGTATGAATAACTGAATTATCACCACATTTCTATATTGAGTGAAAAATCCAGAAATATCTTTCTAAAGTGCTTTCAAATATGTTGATGGCAATTTGTTATAGCTTTTTAGGGTCCTAATTAATTAGAGCTAGTTACAGAGCAATTATCATGTCTTCATGTCTGGAAATGACATCTGAAAGATAGATTTACAAATACATTACCACACACAGTTTTGTTCATCTATGTAAATGTTTTTATATCTTCCAGCAGTTACCCTACACTGGTTACTGTTTTGGAAATCAGCATGCGCCATTAGCATATTACAGAAGATAAGGTACTTCAGGCATTTCTAACAATAAGAAACACTATTTTATGGACTCAGTATATAACTGTGCAAAACCTGATAATTTGTTATTTAGTTTTGGAGATTCTGTTCTGAGTCAGGTTACTGAAAAACAAACTATTTTTTTTTAAATATAATTATTATTTTACTATTTAGTTATCCTGCCTCCTTTGTAAAAGCTGGTTCACTGCATGCTTTGTATTTATGTGTCTTTAGATTAGTGAAAGAATGATACTGGAGAGTCATTGTAAGAAGTGAACAGTTATTCAACACTTATTTAATGTTTTACTATCAGTTCTCTGAGCAATTTTGCTTTAAGGCAGAGAATGCAGTAATGAGATGTACTTGGAAAAGGTGATGGGAAAAAAGGTGATGGTCAGTGGAGCTGACCAGGGTCACAATCTAAATTCTCTCTACCAGAAGTGCAAATGCTATGGCCAAAGGGTCATTACACCTACAGAAATTCTGGCAAAAACTACGTTCACCTCTACAACACAGAAACATGTGGAGCTTGGAGGTCTTACAAATCATGTCCTTCTGTCTATATCTGAATGTGTGGCACTGTTTTTTTCTGGGCTGTCTCAGTGGCCAGTACTTCACTGAATCAATGCCTGTCCTCCTACACTGGGGCTAGTGCTATCTATGAAGGAACTGGTTTCATGTCCTGTAGGCAAAGCCTCCTGCAGAGAAGGAGATTGTATTGTGCCACATGGTGGTTTATTTCAGAACTAAGTAAGAATACCTTGTCTTCAAAACTAGCATAGCTGGTTTATTTTATTCTGAAGACTTACATCTTCAGGCACAGAGGCCTGGTAAAATATGTTTGGTGATCTGTGCTATTATCATGCTTTCCTTAAGGGTTGTTTGGCTAGGAAGCATACACAAAGAAACCAATTTACAGCCTGTCAATATTGCCATATTTGTAAAGCATCCTGGAAGCCTGACTTGCTTTCTAGGCCTTAGCACATCAGCACCTTGCCTAAGGATCTGGCTCCTTAAAGATTATGGTGGTGACTACAGCTTTTAAGTAAATGATCTCACACTTACATTTCTGGATGCAAGCTCCAGTTTTGTGATAAATCAAAGCAGTTCATGCTCTGCTTCCTGGAGGTCACAGTAAAGCTAAAGTAGATTTGCTTCATTTATGGTTACTGAGATACATATTTTCTAAATCTCTGTATTTTCCTCTTTCCCCCCAGTGTACCAGCACAATCAGTGGGTGCATTACTCACAGACAGCACTTGCATGCAGGTATGCCAAGAGGGATCCCAGCTTGCAGTAAGTCACATTTTTATAAACACTGTACTCTTTTAAGTTGCCTCTTTTTATATTTGAGAATATGAAATCAATACTTCTGTCATTTCCATGAACACATAGAGATTCTCTTGAGCTTTGGAAGGAAAACAGGAGAGAAAGGAAGTGCATGGCAGGAGTGGTATTTCATTCCCTGTTTTCCCTTCATGACTCCTCTGTCCTATCCATTGCCCAGAGAAAAGAAAGTCTAACCACATGCTTCAGAACAGAAAAACCCTGTTTGAGAGGGCAGGATTATGCCTCAGTTTGCATTTTAATTAGAACTGGGGCAAAAAGACTCAGACAGAAAAAAATCCAAGTCTTTCCTTTAATGGGGCAAGAATATGTTTCCTCAAAAGATACAGGCTATGTGTGAAGTGCATAAATACCTATTTCTTATTACCGAAGAATTTATACAAGGTACCTGAATGATTCTCTCTGAGGCATTTTTTTTCTTTCAGGGTTGAAATACTGTATGGCTTCTCTGAGGGAAAATTAATCTACAGTTTTCTATAGAGTACCATGGGATAAAGTAAACAGTGCTTTAATATCTCTTCTAAAGGACATACTATAAAAATAAAAGTGACACATTTTTTACTTGTTTTGAGTGCACAATTTTTCACACCACAAGTAACTATGTAATTTATTGGAAATTACACATTTACTTTATTCATTAGTACTTGTAAAAAATAATTGAATTACTTCTAGCCTATTCTAGTTTTATGGAAAATGAAGAATGACTTGATTCAAACATTATTAACTAAATTAAATAATTCTTTATGAGGCATTTACTTCTAGACTGCCAGGACTTTCAGCTGCAAATAAGCCCCTTAGACCAGGGTAGAGATTAGTTCAGTGAAAGCACACAGCTTCCCATTCTCACTTTATAACATTCATCTCATTAGATCATGCAAGATCTGTAGCTCCCAGTAACAGAAATCAAGAAGTAAAGGAAGAACACAGACTTATGGGAAGAGATAGAGGAGAGAGCTTTCCTTTATCTGTAAGACATATTTCAGGCAAAAGATAGGAAACAGTAATGTAAAAGAACACGCTTGTCAATTAAAGAGAAACATAGTCTACTAGTTTGGCAACAGTTCACTCTGCTGCTATTCTTTTACCTCTTCAATAATTATGGATGTGCTGTAACACAAAGGCTACTGGGAAGTACGGCAGCGTACCACCTTCAGTATAAGTAATGACTATGACCACACAGTTATCACAGTCAGGGTACAAAAAAATCAGACAATAGTAGGGAAAGAGCAGGTGAGAGAGCAGTTCTGCAGGTACTGTAAATCCAGAGCCAGAGCCAGAGGAAAATCACCCCGTGACACTCTAGATCTGACTGAAGCAGTTGCAAGGCAGTAGCCATTTTCTCTGACACCTTTTGGAAGCTCCAGAAGAAGAGAAAATGGCAAAGCAGGTCTTTAGATGCAAACAAATAAAGGAGGAAGAAGTAGGAAATATATGCTGGTTACAGTAACTTAGTTCCTAGAAAAAAATATGCACCAAATAATCAAAGGATTGATAACAGAGAAGAACAAACACCCAACAGTAAATGGTGAGAAACAAATACCAAAACAAATACATGATAAGTGAAAAGACTTGTAGAAAGCAGAGAAGAAATTGACATTGTCCTTTGGTAAGATGCTCTGCACTATGGTATTACATGAAAGCTCGGCAAATAAGGTTTAGATTAAAACAGTAGCACAAAAAAAAAAAAAAAAAAAAAAGGGAAACCATGCCCTGTTTCTAGACATTAGTGGTTGATTGTCAAAGTGGAAGACTACAGTGGATGAGACTTCATGGAGATGTGTCCTGGTTTGAGTTTGTCACTTGAGAATTGGGCCAAGGACTTGAGACGATGTTTAAGGAATTTGTATATGTGCTTAGGCTTGAAGTGTGTTTTTGGCATGATTAGAATTAATATATATATATATATATTCTGACAAATTGAAAAGATAAAGATCCTGAATCATAAGAACATTGTGCTTAGTTAAGAATAAACAGTTGCACAAAAACAAGCTGGCTAGTCAAGAGAAGTGTATGTAAGGAGGACCTCATCCTGAGTCAACAATGTCAATGGTGTTACAAAAAGACAGCTACCACTGTGGGCTGTCAAGAATATAGCCTGAAAGACCTGTGACCTAATGCTTCTACCCTTTTCAGTAATGGAATGGTCCCAGCTGGAATACCACATTCAGTTTGTTAACACTATGCTTTTAGGAAGAGGTAGATCAAATTAGTAGAGGAATGAGGAAGATCAGAAATACAGAAAATATGACCTATAGGTAAAGGTTGGTTGAAGCTGTGTTTAGCTTAGAGAAAGAGGGGCATGATAGCTTTGGTTTTGTATATGATAGGAATAAACTTTTTTTCCTTTTCACCAAAAGACATATACTTTATGCTTTAAAACAAACAAATAAATGCTTCTCTTAAAGTAACAAGTGTACTGTTCTTCCATGGAGGTTATGGGATCTTCATCATGTGAGTTTTCAAATGACTTGTAACAAGTGTCTGTCATGAATGATGAAAACAGAGGTGGCCCTGGGCAGGTGGAAGGATAAGATGACCATGTAAATGACCTCCTTTCCTGTTTCCTATTACTTTTTGGAACAGATGGCCAAGTAAATCTGTGGCTAACAAATCAGCAGATTTTCCTTTATTATGAAAATAAATCATGGCTACTGAAATTAGAATACTAGTCATAGACAGAGAAGTAAAAAAACCCTTGCAGACTAATTATATTGTGTGTGTGTGTTTGGGGGGGATGTTTATACCACACCAGTGCAAAGAAACTAAATAATCACTCTGAATCCCACCCTTACTGTCGTATGCCAATACTGCACTGTGATGTTTGTCTAATATATTAATACGTTATCCATTTTTTATTACCAGTTTTCATCTCTTTGCTGTTTCAAAATAAGAGCTGCTTTTCAAAGTGAGCCACAATGTACTGAAAAAAAATAAAAAAAAGAGAAAGAAAGAGAAAAATAGAGATGACTGTTACTGGTAGTCAAGCCTGATATACAGCAGTCTGAAAAACACAAAAGCAGGAATGTTCCAGTGTTCCTCCCTGCATAGTGTCAATTGTTACAGTAACATTCACAATTCTAAGGTGTGATGGGTTGACCCCAGAATCTTCAAACATTTGGGATTCAACATTTCCACAGCAAGATAGATGTATTTTCGTGGGCTGACACAAAGCTTGTATTTTTGTAACTGGAGGTATCTCGTGGTCCAGACCAAGGCCAGATATTATGTGTAATAGGAAAACCTAGCATGGTGATGATTATTATTATTATTTTTGTCTAGATGCAACAAATGCCATCCACAGTAAATGGACATACTCATGTTGTGGCCAGGCATGCAAGTAAGAAAATCAATCAGCTCGCACATGCCCTTTCTTATAGGTTTTCTGAGGGCATTACATAATGATTGTGTCGGTAACATTTTAATGACATCATAAAATTTCTTGTTCAGCACAAAGAAACACTTTAGGATGGGCTCATCAAATGAAGTGTAATTTTAAGTAAAAATAATTAGGCTTGCTGTTCGGTATAAATATTGCTTTGACAGTATTATACATATTTTGGTTGGCAAATTTTTTATTAAATGATAACTATAATAGAATTTCCAGATATCATCAAGCTTTCGTCTTTGTTAATATTGTGGTAATCCAAAAAGATTTTGTCCCAGTGTTAGGAGTTTGTGTTAATGCTGTAAGTTTTTATAAATTAGAACTTATAGTTACCCTAAGCCCCCACAATTTCTTGTCTCAGGCATTAACATTTCACTGATAATACTTGTTTCATAAATCTTGGCATTGGTGTTAAATTATTCATATGGTGTTATATGAAAACACATGACAATTTTTTTTTTTTAAATGTATTCGTCAAGCATCTTGCAATCAGCTAAGATGCCACTCTGCTGGTTATTTTTCTCAATCTTGCCATCTGAATACTCTGAATAAATTTTATTTTATTCAATAAGTTTCCCTCTTGTTTCCAGGCATTTCTTTTATGATTTCTACAGCTTCACTTATATTGTATTACCTTTCTATTTTATTTTATTTTTTTCTTGTTTTGATTTCCCTTTCTATCTGCCATGTGCTCTATTTTACTATTCTTGCAATCTATCATTTTAGCTTTGAAAAACATATTCCCTATTATCTGATCTTCCCTGGATGTACTTAACTTTGTGACATTCTTCTTCTCTGAGTGACCTTTGTAATATAAACTTTCATTGCTGCCTCCTGAAAGTGTATTCTGACAGTAAGGGCAGGCACACCTTTAATTCTTAAATACAGAAACTGCACTTTTTGACGTTCCCATATCCCTCTTCAATGCTTACATTTCAGCAATATGTCAATTACATAGTGTTACTAAGTTACATTATATATTTTTGTTTTCCGTTTTTTTCTTTTTTTTTTTCTTTTGAATTGTCATACATTATTCCTTTGCTGTTTATTCAGAATGTGATGAAATATACAGTGGGTATTCTTCTGGGAAAATAATTCAAGGCGAATGAAGCAAACAAAAATCAAATTCAATAGTAACAGGAATCATTGTTATTATGTGTTTAAATGGCAAATATCTTTTGGTTGCTTCCAGCACAGATCTCTTCAGAGTGTATTCTCAGAATTATTCTGAAAAATCAGAAATCATAAAAATGACATGGTTTAGTTTCATTTTGTAAAACAGTGCAATATGGAGAGGAATAACTAAGAGAACCCAAACAATATTAACTCTTTCCTCACCACTATTTCAGAATAGTAGTGAAACTTCAGAGAACTTGACCAGAATGCTAGGAGTGATCACAAGATCACCCAGTAGTGATCACAAGCCAATGTTACCCCTTATCCTAATAAACCTCTCTAAGACTGCATAAAGTAGGAGCTTGTTTTATTTTCTGCTTACACTTGTGAGTAATGCTTTCTGGATGATCTTAACTCTGATTTCTACTCCTGAATGTGCTTAGTTTATTTTTATTTTTTTTGAAGATGGAATCCAATTTTGGAATTTATATTCTTTCAGAATGTTTGCAATTGTAAAACACAACCTTTTTATTTTAGAAAATATTTGTTTGGAGGACATTCTTTCAACTTTTTTTTTTTTAGATTTTTTTTTTTATTTTACATTGGAATGTCATTAAAAGTGAATACTTAGTAATTTAGGCCTGGGAGTCTTCAATAACCCTTGAAATTAAGAGGGATCTCTTTATTGAATTCACTGGCATTTGAATTAGGGCATATGTTGGTTAAAAAATAAATAAATCAAGATAGTCTAAAGATATTTCTAAGTAAATTTTACTTTATGATATATTTATTTATTTATTTATTTATTTCCTGAAAGAACAGAAACTTCAGGCTTGATTTCCAGACTATTATATGGGTGTGATGAATTGGTCTGAAAATCACCAGTGACTACCCTTGCTTCAGAGTTTGTTGTGTGTCTGTTAAGTATGAAGTTAACATAAATGAGGCATAGGTTTATCTATTTTATTAAACAAGATGAGTGGGGAAACAAATGAAAAATGTAAACAGAAATAACTGAAGTAAATTTGTTATCCTGAGCTGAGCCTTGTGTGAAAATCCTAATGAACATTTCAGTAGTTTGCCTTAAAAAGTAGTGAAAATTAAAAGAACATAAAACTAAATCTATTTAAAGGTTAGGTTTCAGGAACTGCTTTCAGTGTTCAACTTATCATGTGATCAAGGTCTTGGATGTTAAAAAGTACTCAGAATTGAGCCAATGAGCATTAAGCTTTCATTACTCTTACTCAGTAATACTGAGTATTACTCTAGATTGACATAAAAACTCCTAATATATTCAAAATACCAAGTCAGATTAGAAATAATGGCAATGCATATATGTATTTTTCCCCTGTCCTCATTTAATGGAGTTGCAGTTTCCTCATGGTCTTTAGCTGGCCCAAAGGTAATTTGTTATTCCTAGAAATTCTTCCGACAGATTCTAAATGAAGAGCTGAAGCTCTGTATAGATTTATTCTCTTTGTTTTAGTCATACTGTTATTTATTTGTGACATTATTATCAAGTTTAAATTTGTTGCACTTTTTTATTCAAATGTCATTCAATTCAACAGTACTATTTACCTCCAGTATCCACTGAATGTTGTAGAAAATGTTACCTTTTTCATAAAAGTGTGGTATTGATTATATAATGAATTTTAATAACCTAATCCCTGAGAAAACACTTTAAAAGTCTTTAGCAAGAAGATTGTGAAATTTTCACGAAATGCCATAAGCAAGTGAAAAGCCCATTTTAACTAAAATCAAAACAAAAAACAAACAAACCCAAAACATTCACTTCCATGAAAAGACTTTTTAGGGAATTTTTTTATTGGCGTTAAAAACTTCCAAAAATATATATTTTTTTGAGTCAAAAATATAATGCTGTTATATTGAAATGATATTAATTGAAATTGAAATGCATGCATTTTATTTTTCTTGACTACCCATCTTTGCAATCTAAATATTAAAAAGAAAGCAAAAAACTGATGAATAGGTGAAAAATGTCATGCCCCCTTACTGAAATTTATGCTTCCTTAAACTGGGGCTGGCAGGCTGGTTTACGAAAATGCAATATAGAAGAACTTTGAAAATCTCACCCTAAATTTTTCAGGTCAAACATTATGACTCACATTTGTTTGTTAGAAATTTTTCTTAATAGCCTCTCAATGTGCCTGAGATAAATCAAAATGCAAAATCTCACACATAGCTTTTATAACTGAATTACCACTAAAAAAAGTTGCAAAAGTATGCCAAATTAAAAAACAAAAATAACAACAACAACAAAAATCTTATATCCCAAATTGTTTCTAGTTTCTGAATCTAAACAAATTCTTAATAGAAAAGAACAATTCCTTTGATTTCAGGAAACTTAGGAAAAATGTTATAACTGTATAGCAAAGGAAATTACTTTGGGTAAACATATTGGCTCTTTCTGGATTTAAAATTTACAAATGTATTAAAAAATGTCTTATAATCCATTTCATAACCTAACCATTTTGCATGTTTGTGGGAAAACATGACTTTACAGCTTCTCTAGAAGCTCACAGATCCTGTTCTTGGCATCCAAGGAAAGCAGGGAAAAGCAAGAATGAACACCATTACAGCAGAACTTTCATTTTATAACCTCAGATGATAAGAGCATAAAATTATTTTATTAGGTCAAGCTAAAAGACCATGTAACTCAGTACTGCATCTTCACCAATGGCTAGTACAGGGCATTTAAGTTCTCTTTTTAAACTTTGACCTTCTGTTTATAGATTACATATCAAGCTTCACGTTTGTTCTTGCTTTGAAAGAAAACAAAACATTTTCTTGTTTTGTTTTTGGTTATGCTCTTATTATTTTTATGCTTTTAGGAAGTTAGTCCTAAAACTCTTTTGATATGTCTAACTGTGATTTTAAACTTAATTTTTCACAATTTATTATTTTTAAAACTTCCTTAGTCGGATATAACTAAGGAGGATAATTTTTTTTCTTTTCTTTTTTTCTTTTTTTCTTTTTTTTTTCCAGATTTGCCATTGTCTCCTTTACCTTTTCTGCTTAACAATATGGTTTCCTCTGGAGCTATGAGAAACATTTTTTTTTGATGGCAGGGGTGATTCTTATTTGTCATGAAAGTCTAATACATTCTCCTTGAAAACTTTTTGTACTACTTGTAGCAATTTTATGCTTTTTGCTATTTCTTTTATTTTTATCTAGCTGCCTTGATTTTGGAAAGCTGAAATTTTAGTGCTGGTCTTAGCAGCAGCAAGACAGAAAGCCTGAGGTAAATGTGCCTCAGACACTGTGACATGCTGCTAAGTTAATATCACTTTTCAGAAAATATTTCTACAGAAATCCCCACTTTTAGCTATAACCAGAAAACTCGGAAACACTGTGGCTTGCAGGACACATCTATTCTTTTTGTGTGATACACTAATAAGAAGACAACCTCATTTCACATTAGTTTCAATTTGTTTGTTCTAAGAATAAGGTGTAAGCAGCCAGTAAAAATGTTCAAAAAATAGAATCTTTACTTATTTGCTGAAATCCTTTACTTTGAGATTATTTTACTTAGACCCCAAAATACTGACAAAAGAATTCTATCATGGACATTGATAACAGATTCCTTGGAATGGAAAGAAGTGTTCGAGTTCTGGCTCTTATCCTTTGCTCCAAAAGGTTCTCCATAAGCCATATAAAAAAGATTTGTGAGACTCATCCAGAATTCCCTGAGGAACTGTGCCCATCTCAGTTACAATGCAAGCTGAAAAACAGAGATTCCACTACAGTAAAAATTGCTTTAGGCAACCACATATTAATATGGGATATAACAAAATCTTGCAAGACGGACGAAGAAGTGTGAGGCCTTCCCTTCAGGCCCTCCAGGATACAGTAGACAGCATTTTCAGTTGAAGTCTTGAAATTGTCCTGCTTCTCTGTGCATCCCTTGAGAAAACCACAGTTTTGCGTCAAAATACAAGAAGCAACATGAATCTACCCAATTTTGACTTTGAGTTAAGAGTTCAGAGTTTCCATGAGTTCAACTTTCAGATTACTTTCTCTTGCTTGAAACATTAATGCAGAAAAAAAATAAATATCAAAACTAGCAAGTTAATGATGATCAACATAAAACATGACTGAGATCCCCTATTTATTGACAGCTTCATTTCAGAATGTTTAAAGGGAAACTGCGAGGCTGGAGCTGCTAGGGCTCCTGGTATATTCCGTTTCAACTTCTCAGTCAGTACAATTTTGTTCTGCTTCACTGCATTGACGACTAGCTGTTGTGGAAAATTTAATAGCGATGTCTTATGCAAATAGTGTGCTCTACAAGTAAAACAAATAAAAACGAGGAAATGTACACATTGTACCTTTGAAAGGTTGCAAGCAGTGGCACAGAAGACTTGGGTTACAATAACAACTGAAATGAGCCTGGGAGTGGGAACGTAGCAAGGCTTGTTTCAAAGGGGAGCCAGTTCACTAAACACTAGAGTGATTTAATGCACCATCAATTATTTCCTGCTTGTCACTTAAACAGGCTCCACATATGCATTGCAGGTCCATGAGTGCAAAGAGGAGGTAGAAAGCATGATTTATTGGCTGGGGCAAACACCTGCGAATTAAGCAGCTCAGAAATTAGCCACAAGTAGCATATTAGTGCAGCTAATCAGGCACGGTTGAGTATTTCAGTTTCTTGATTTGCCCATAAATAAGGCTGTATGTGACTGCCCTGGGGCGTTCTGGTGATTAACAACCCTGACCTACAGTAAAGAGTGCAATCTAAACAATTTAGTGGGGTCTGCAGGTGTACACTGTAGGCTTGTTGCTTATAGGTCTGGTACATCCAGTATGTAGAAAGCTCCTGGTATCTGGATGTCTTGTTCCTACATTTTATCACACCATTTAATGATCAATTTGCTTTTCATTCATTTACCAGAGCCTGGTAACATTAACGAGTTTTAAACTATGAGGCACTGATGCACAACTGTGAAACCCAGTTGTCGTCTTTGTCTTGCTTGGATGCCAGAAAAATGAGAACATCATTCTTTGCAGTGTACTTTCATATCTCACACCACACTTGTTGACTTTCATCACAGTGGAAATGACAAGTTGCTACTTGATCTGTGGTTGGCTAAGCCTACCTGCTTATAGCTAATGTAAAAAAGTTGTGCAGAGGAGCCTATACACAGCAAGCAGCAATCTGCTCTTCTGATTTTGCCAAACAGTGAAGCAAAGGCAGAAATTTTTGATCACTATGTTCTGACACCTTGAGCATGGTGTCAGAAGGGGAAGGTTTGAAGCTCTTTTGAAACACTGCATGTGAGCTCATGTAAACCTCAGTAGTAGTAGCCATATCGACTTTAATGCTGTTAGAAAAAAATGACACCTGTGGGAAAGAAAAGGAGGAAAGACATCCCCCAGATAAGCAAGATTCTGGGAAAAGCATACTGGTTACCCAGAGTACTCACTGTAGCCTTCTAATTCTTCAGCTCCAAAAGAACATATGAGGACATGGACAAGGATGAAAATGAATGACTGGTGGGAAAGATGTGAGGTAGCATTGCTTGTGAGGGGATGGCAGCCATGGCAGATCACCAGCTACAGCTTTTGCTTTCATGACCCTTGACAGATTTAGCATAGGCAGATGAGAGGTTGCTTCTGCTGTTTGGCTACCCCCATATGATTATGATTGCTTCAGAGTCATTCCATTTCCCTGGTACACTGAGTGAGGGTGGCTGGCACCCATACCACTCACGGCCAGCTCCTCCAACAGTAATCTGACTGATCTGCATTGGAACTTCAGGGGGATCTCTTGTGTGGTATCTGTTTCAAAGGCCTTTGCATCTATACCAATAGGACTCTCTAGTGTACCATTACTCATGGCACACTTGCTGCATGTGTCTGTTTTCTTTAATGAACTTACTAGCTCTAACCTGAATGGAAGCCATTTGGGGATATTTACCTTGGGGTTGCACTGTTTATAAACCTCAGTGTGAAACAACCTGATGAGAGCATGGAACACCCTTAAGAGAGCATGTCACCATCTTCTCATTATACCACCTGGGTATATCTAGAAGCACTAGCTTCTAGCCCCACATATGGGACAGCTAAAAGCACTTGTTGAGGCACTTTCTTCTTCTAGAGTGTTCTTCCTTGCTGGGATTAGGATACTAAGAAAATTTGTTTCAGGGTCTTTAAGAATGAGTATTTATTTATATTGGAACCAAGATGATCACAGGGATGGCTTTCATCACTCCATATTTCTGCTTTAATAGCACGATACTGAGGGCATTTACTATGTGTAGAGGGGGTTGTAAGAATATGGTTTTGGGTATAAGATTGGCAGACTGGTCTGTGCAAAGGAGCAAGCTGTCTAGCCCCTGTACCTGCCTACTTAAATTTTCCACCAGGCCTGGGTTCTGCCTAAAGACCTCTTTGTTCCATTCCAGGATATCTGGCAGGTCTGAAGTGTGGCATGTCAAAAAAAGGAAAAAAAAAAAAAACCTCAAAATGAAACAATGTAATTAAACAAGCAGCATTTTTTTTCTTTTTTTCTTTTTTTTTTTTTTCCCTTGCTTAGATGAAGCAGAAATAAAATGGGACAAAATGTTTTTGCTGGTTGACACGAAAGACTGCTTTTCTTGGAATAACTTTGAATATGTGCTTTTTCCTAGTACATTCTATTTAATGTTGTCATTGTCATACCGATATATTTTAAACTCCTCATGTATTTGAATAGAAGTAGAGAATTAAAAACATAAAAGAAGATAGAAATAATATATGTTGTTGAGATGTTCACTATATTGCTATACACTACAATGAGATATGGAAAAGTTACAAGGTGTGTGTGATAGGAAACACTTGAGAGTGTTGGTAAGTATTGTAAACAGAATAAAAAATGATCAAAATATAATGCATAATTTAGAATAGAAAGGTTGCAGTGCAGGACACTATCAGATCTATAAAGATTGTTGCATTAAAGGATTTTAGACTATCTCTTTGGAAAAGTTAAAGTAACATTTGAAGTTGTACCTATGATTTTGAAAAGTGTATAGTATCATCAGATCACCAAAGTGCCAGAGCTCTTGTTATAAAGCAGCCTTTGTCTTTTGGTAAAGAGAATGTTAAATTTCAAGTACAGCAAACTCAAAAGAGCTACATAAAACCAAGCACAGGTTAAAAAAAGCAGATTTATTGTGAGAACTCTGAAATGATATCTAGATGATCCCCTGAGCAGCCCTTGAGATGTCAAAGATGATAATACAGTAACAACATTTGGGAAGTATTTCTGGTTTTACACTTAGCCTTTTGGCAGGAATTTATTAAGACAGAATAAGCCTGTGACTTTTCAATTCCAAGTACAATTTGTTTCTCTAATATATCTGCAGGAGTAATGTGTGATGGAATTTTTCCTTTGCTGGGCCCAGTAGTTGTGGGTGATGATGTGCTATAATAGGTTCTCACAGGCCATATCTCAACAAGATAAAACACAACACATGTACATCTGTGGCCCAGTGTCAATGCCTTAAACGTACATCAGAAATGCATTAAATCTTCTGATTGCTATTTTGTTTGTACAGCTTGTTGGTTCAGAGTTTCCTCTGTAATGTACCCTGCTGATTACCTTGAATTATTGGCATATCCTTGGTAGAACAAGCACACCTTGTTCAGAAACACAGCATTACAGATGTGGCTTGAATCTTTTCCTTTATTAGTAGAAAAAGAAAAAAAATATCTTAGTTATTTCCAATATGCTTCCTGAAAGCACATATCTCAGAATCAACTGTATCCATCAGTGCTTTTGATCAAAAGTAAAGGCACATGATATCTCATCAGAAATTTATCCGCACAGCTGTTTGTGTGTATCCATGCCTGTGCATATATATAATGACAGAACAGTGTAGAAAATAAAGTATTATGGACAGCTGTGGGAAATGGTGTATCAGAAGAGGCATTTTTAGTTTTGGATACTTTTTTTTTTGGGCCAGATTCTTATCTAGTTTAAAGCTGCACATCTCCTGTCACCTTCATTACTCATATGCATGATTTTTCAAAGAAAGTGAATTTTTTAGAAGTAAACAGAAGTTAAATATTAATGGAATTCATAGTGCTTGATTGATAAAAATGAAGTATATATATATGTTATATATACTATACTATACTATACTATTATTTGACACCAGCCACTTCCAGTCTCTAGTGTTTCTACATACTATATATGAGCTAAGATAGTCTGCTGAAAGTGTAGTAAGGCTACAGAGAAACATGAATACACCCGTAGGGTTTCAGTTTGTGTCTAACCATCTTGGAATGTGTACAGAGCAAAACAGTATCTACTTTTTCTTTCTTCCATTTGGTCATCAACATTAATTGAGAGCTGTGTCTATGTGCTCATGTGTACACTGTGGTGCTGATAACCATGCCATGTACTGCACACCTGTCTGTGGACCATCCAGACTGGACAGCTTAGTCAAGTGTCTCCTTTCTCATTCACATCCCTGGATTTCCTTTCAAAGGGGATCACAGGAGAGTTGCTCAGGGTACAGCAGAAGTGTCTGCCTGGGAACAGGGACTGCAGGATTAGTATGAGAGTCAGACCACTGAGCTACAGAGGACTTGATATAAAGATTTTTGGTAAATTCCATGTAGTCTATATGTAACAAATATGCAAATGTTGTTAAAGTAAATCTCAGATTATGGGAATAGAAAGGGATACTCTTCCATTCTCTGCTCAAAACAATTTTTTATTAGTTTTGTAAATAGGTGTAAATCAATGTATACTTAACACACATGTGGCACTTCACTGGAGTTCACAGCTTCTCATAGGCAGATGAAAAAGTTGTAGTTCTCAGGCAAATGGTGAGTAGTTGCTAGTCCACCACTCTCTTCCAGATGAACAGCTCTTCTTCACAAGACTGTGAAGTGGTCAGATCATGATGGCATTTCTGCAACAGATTTTGTTCATATTGTTGTTTAGAGAATTACTGTTCTTTGGACAGATGCATGTATTATTGCTGATACTATATTAATCATCTGCCAATGAAACTTCAGTTACTCAGTTGGGAAGGTGAGGCATTATCACGCAAGATAAATGTTGTATAGACAAGTCAAAATGTGATCCTTAGTTACTCCCAATACAAATTAGACTGCATAAACTTTTCACTGCATACAGATGAGTAATCAAATTAATCCTAGAAATGAAAACATGCAATGAAAAATATGTTTGTTCTGTATTTTATTAGTTAATAATAAGACTGTTTTTATAGGCGAAGGTTACAGAAATGACATTTTGATCGTAATAAGTATCTATTAACTATAATTAGCAACAGTTCCTATTTCTGAAGGAATTTAAATATTTTATTGATCTACTATGTCCAGTGGTTGACAAAGATGATTTTTCAAATTGATATCAGTAGAAGCAGGAGGCTATGGATATAGCTGAATAAAAGAATACTTATGTATTTTAATAGTAATAATACAAAATTAATTTATATATGCCCACTTGGACAAATACAGCTGATATGACTTCAAATAGAAATAGATGCTTATGTCTCTGTAGTAAATGGATTCTGAAATGAGTGAAAATGAAAAATGGCACCATACTGCAGATGCCTGGAGACAACTGTCTCTCAGCAAATGAAAAGGGGTTAGGGAAAAACATGTGTATGAGTCTCATGTTATGTCAGTGTGACTTTCCTTACAGGAATCCCTGCAAGCTCCACTTTGAATGTAAATCATGGTTCAATATATTGTAATTTTATGTTAAGACTTGATATGAAACAATTTAAAGTGTTTTCCTTTTTTTTTTTTTTTTTAATTGAAGTATAAAAAGTGAAAGCAGTGTATTTCTGAATTTGCAACAAATCTATGCCATAGGCCAATTTATTTCTACCAGGTGAAGTGAACCCCCCTGTAAATCTAAATCCTGTAATGGCATATATATTTACTTGTTTTGTAGCTGCAAACATCACTAGTGAAATACTGAAGGTAATATTGGAGATAAATAACAGTGTTTAAATGTGACCACAAGGTACTACAGATAAATGAATATTACTAGATGAAAACTGCTGAGGAAATGTATAGTACCACTGCTGTATTATGAAACAGGTATATTGGTTTAAAAAAGAGACTATTTGCGTAGATGACTGAATATGAGTGAAAAATGAAAACTATGGAGATTATAACAGAAGTAACTGTCTTGTTTAAGAATCTAGGCTACTAGAAAATTTGCCAAATTCTTCTAGTCTTTAACTCTGTAATCTGTTCACTGTGCATCTAATGGCTCATTACGCTTTCCCGTTTGTGTTAATACCATTTTACCAGATCTGCTTCCAAAATATACTTCATACTCTTAAAAAGAGTGTTTTAAATTGTTTCTCACTACTGTCCATTTTTAGCATTAATTCAGTCTATCCCATTTGACTTTAGTTTATATATGTTTGTGCGTTTAGTAAGTTCAAACATATATGTATGCACACCTTCTGATCTAGATAATTAGCATACAAAAGAGAAGAGAACAGCAGCAACTAGTCTAGAGACGACTGTATTGCAACAGTAATGGTTCGTATTTAAAAGTATGCTGTGATTATTTATTTTACGTGATAAGTTGGATTGAGGCCACAGTGCATTTTGTTATTAAAACTTTAATTTGTTTTTGGCTTCAAAAGTAGACTCTCAGTCTTTTTCATACAAACATATTATGTGATTTCAGTAGAATAAATTCACTTTCACAATCCATTCAACACCTGATTAGTTCCTATTACTGAGGCAACAGAGATATGATTAACTTATTCTTGTCTTACAGTTCATAAACTGTGCTGCAGATAACAATGTGAGCCAATGCTGATACTTTATTCAATAGGTTGGCTTTAGGAACTTCAGCAGAGACTTGTTTTTCATTAAATATGCTGGTAATCTAATTTATTTGGAGAAATTAGTATATTTCTTGAAACTGTCATCATACATCAAATAAAATGGAGTTTGACAGCAGTTTTTTTTAGCATTCCTAGCAGAAATGAAAAACAGTTGTGGGAAGGTTTTTGTGCTGGCATCATTTGTAGATAATGTTGAAGCTTTTCTATATATTTTGATGTGTCTGAGGTATATGATTCAGTGCACTGTTTTGGGCAGTCTTCACCAGTACATCATTACTGTGAAAAAATATGAGGAAAGTATTTTTAATCCAAAAGATGCTTTGTAAACGTATCCTTGCCCCCTAATTACAAGACACTCATATTATGAAATATGCAGTGACAAAATATGCTTTAGCATTTTTAGTCAGACTATGATAGTAATAGTAGTTTTTTCTTAGTTAAACTTTAAGTAGAATGAATGCTTTGGATGGTCTCTCACAGGCAATTTTCTTGAAATGACTGAGGACAACATAAAGAACAGTGGGTAGGATGACTGTTACAGAAGGGAAAGAGGAAAAACAGTAGAAAAATTACCTTAGTAGAAAAATTAGTAAGAAGGTCAAGAAATGTTGATGTGGTACCAGTATTAAAAAGGAAAGAGGAAAAATTACAAGGGATAACTCTGATCTGTAATTGTGCAGATTCTAAAGTGATGTGGTGCTCATCTTATTTGTGCAAAATCTACTTTGACCTGACACAGTGATTCAGTTTGCATTAAGTTTTGATGTTTCAAAATTATTACCCTGAAGCAATTGCTGGAAAAGTAACACAGTTGTGAAGTAAAACAACAACAGTAAAACTTTCAAGACAATCTGATGTATCTTAACAGGCTGACCTGAGATGTGTGAGACAAAGATTCAGATTTTCACTCTACCTACTTGAGGGCAGTTTTCACTGCAAACCACCCCAAACCAGAGGGGTGTTTAAGGAAAGCTTGGATGTGGTACCTAGGGATGAGATTTAGTGTGTGATAGTGGTAGTAAGGGGATGATTGGACCAGATGATCTTGGAGGTCTTTTCCAACCTTAATGAATCCATGATTCTATGATTCTATGATTTGTGTATAGGCAGTTCAGAGAGGCATCCCAGTGTGCTTATTCCCCAGAATAGGCTTGAGAGTTTTCACCATAAATTTGTTCCACGGGCTTTTTCTTTTTAACATGAGTACACTTGATTTCACTTTGTCCTTGTTTTGAAGACTGCTGTCTTTCAGTTCCATCATATCCAGCCCTTGGCTTGTCTACTCCATCCACAGCTACCTCACTTTTTTGTTGAGGAATCTCTTCTCCGTCATTTCTAGTTTAAAGCTCTCCTCACAGGTCGTCCAGCCAGTTGTCAAGCATACTTTAGCCCCACTTAGTCAGGTGGATCCTGTCTATATCAAGCAGTTGTTGACATTTGAAGGGTGTCCCATGGTCATAGGACCCATCCAGTTCTAGGCAGACTACCCCTTGCCTTGGCGGGATTGAGGAGAACACAGCTTGGGCCTCCGTGCTCTTGACCACCAGAGCCATGTAGTCACACTTGACTTTCCAAGTCACCCTTAACATTATGATTGGTGCCTACATGAAAGAACAGCAAGGGTACTTGTCAGAGGGCCAGGTGATCTTTTGTAGCCTCTCCACAACATAGTGAATGCAAGGCCCCCACAAGCAGCACATCTCCCTAGAAGGCAGCTCTGGTTAACAGATGGGGCTTTTTGTCCCCCACAGTACCACAGAGTCTGCTGCCAGTATCATTCACCACTTCCACCTAGTGGTCCTGAGTAGATCAGGCTCAGCTGCCAAAGATGTTCCATTTAATAACGCTCCCAGCTATAAGGACACTAAACCTATTGTGTAACTGCAAGCCTTCAGGTAAAGCAGAAGCCTTCCTCCTAGTGTGAGAAGTCATCAGTTTCCTCATTTTGTCATGATGAAAGGTTTCCACTTTCCAACTTCATGGGGACAGGCTCTTCTTGCCTCTCTGCTACAATTGAAGACTCAGGCTCGTGAAGCTGTTGGGTCTCAGAGAACATCGAGTTGATCTCTTTCTCATCCCATTGGTCTATCTTGCCACTTTGCCTGCAACTCTTTCACTTGGCAGCACAGCTCCTTAACAACTGCACACCTCCTGCAGGCTAGAAAACCATGTGATCCATGCTCAGCAAGAGGTTCCAGGCACTCCCTGTAGCTCGAGACTTGCAGAGCTGCATCCTCCTGCATCTTCGTCTGGGTCCAAGAGTCTAACAACAAATGGACAGTTTCTCCAGTGGCTCCTGGGTACCATGCTGCATGGCACATTGTCACCATGGCTAAGAAAGCATATGCTAGACGCAGAAAGGTTTCTGGTCTCTCCTTTGTTCACTGTTGTACAAAATGCGGTTATCTACTGGCTGCACGCAAGGCGCTATGCTACGGGACTGGTTCTTACATAGGCCTCTCCTGAGCATTGAATAACAGTGTCCTTGGCTCTCACTATTCAGGGGAGAGTCACTCTGTAACTCTGACATGAATTTCTGTTAAAAATATTCTGAACAGTTCTAAGATCTAATTTCTATAGGGCAGAGTCATTTAGTCACTAATGCCCTGCTTGTCTCCATTCTATTTCTGTATTTCTGTCTACAGATATCCCCTACAAATAAAACAAAAAGTTGTTCACAGAACGGTTTGCTGAGCTAGCTGCTATTTTACACCATTCACATTTTCATAAGTGTAATGTCATTTCTAGTACCCACAGGATCTTTGGAGAATAATTTGGTTGGGAAATTAGAAGGACTCTTACGTGAGATAAATACAACCTGAAAACAGGTGAGCAAAAAGCTGGAGAACATGGTCAGTGGTTATAATCAGAAAAGCTGGTAATTGGTAGCTTTCTAACGTCATCATAATTGCAATTACCATTATTTGTAGAACACCTAGCCTAATGCATTACTGAAATAATGCTGCCTGGTATGAAAAACAAACAAACAAACAAACAAACAAACAAAAACAAACAAACAAACAAAAAACAATCAAACAAACAAACAAAAACAAACAAACAAACAAAAAACAATCAAACAAACAAAAAAAACAACCAACCAAACAGACAAAAAAAAAAACACCTCTGAAACTAGTCTTGTTTTCTACTAAGCTGAAGGCATACTGTGAAACAATCTCATCAATAAGAATCTTCCTGTAATATTTTTGATACATGATAGTGTTCCACACATAGGGTCGGTTTCAAAGAGACAATCACTTTTTCTCTTTATCTGAAGTATGATCAGAAGTAAAGCAAAATTGAATTGAACACAGAGTAGACTGAATGAATGTTCACCTATGGAAATATGGATATTTCACTGTCCTTTGGACATTCCACCTGTCCTCTGCATTTGCAGCGATCCGTGAAGTGGGTTAGTAGGAAGCTGTATTGCTAAAGATAATGAAGAATAATATAAGGCAATTTATGTAATTTCTGTGAATCCACTTTAGGGAAAGAATAAAGCAAGCAGTGGTTTTTCATAACTCAAATGCCTACTATATAATGAAAAGAAACTGCAGTATAGGAATGAGTAATAAAGCAAATGCACTGAGTAGGGTACAGTAAAAATACAATTATTATGTACTGCATAAAAGTGGATAATAAGTTAAAATTGATTCTGAGGCTATGAATAAACAAAGGCAGGTGTATATGTTGTATAGCAACTAGATACTCTAGGTACCTACGTATTTTTGTAAATTTAGGGAAAGTCAGTCTCAATGAAGTGAATGCCAGAGTTGTTAACTGATAAGATAAAAACATGCAGACAGTACAAAATATTATTAAGATGTGGCAAGAGTTCATCCTAAACCATAATAACACTGGTTGTTCAAAGTGTTGGATTATTCACTGCAAATAACTGTTGTCAAATTTTGCCCATTTTGGCATGTAAGCAATTCACATACTGCATCTGATGTATAAAACCTATTAGTTATTCAGAATTATTTTACCTTAAAAGATATCAAGTTTATTTCTGAACAAAACAAATCAAGTTGTAGATGTCTTATGTATAGTACTGTGTTCTGTTGGTTACCAAAGCACTGTATTATTTTCATTTATGGAGAAGAACGGAGCTAACTGCATGATAAGCAGGAAATATTGCTCTTCTGGTAAAGAATTTGTTGATAAATAGCCATTTGTACTAAAGAATCATAGAATCATATCATAGAATGGCTTGGGTTGGAAGGGTCCTTAAAGATCATCTAACTCCAACCCCTCTGCCATAGGCAGGGATGCCACCCACTATATCAGGTTGACCAAGGCCCCATCCAGCCCGGCCTTGTCCACCTCCAGGGATGGGGCATCTACAACTTCTCTTGGCAACCTGTTCCAGTACCTCACTACCCTTACAGTGAAGAATTTCCTCCTAATGTCTAGGCTAAATCTATCCTCTTGTAGTTTAAGTCCATCTCCCCTTGTCCTATCTTTATCTACCTGAGTAAAGAGTCCTTCTCCATCTTTTTTATAAGACCCCTTTAAGTACTGAAAAGTGTAAGTGACCCACTGGAGCTCCCTGGAGCTTTCTCTTCTTCAGGCAGAACAGCCCCAGCTCTCTCAGCCTTTCTTCATAGGAGAGGTGCTCCAGCCCCTTGATCATCTTTATAGCCCTCCTCTGGACTCTAACAGGTCCACATCTTTCTTGTGCTGTGGGCCACAAACCTGGACACAGTACTCCAGGTGGGACCTTCTAAGGGCAGAGTAGAGGGGTACAATCACCTCCCTTGACCTGCTGGTCACACCTCTTTTGATACACCCCAGGATGCAGTTGGCCTTCTGGGCTGCAGGAGTGCACTTCTTGCTCATGTTGAGCCTTTCATCCACCAGAACCCCTAAGTCCTCCTCAGGGTTGCTCTCAATGAGTTCTTCTCCTAGTCTGTACTCCTGTCTGGGATTGCCCCAACCCAGGTGCAGCACCTCGCGCTGGGACTTGTTGAACCTCATGCAGTTCACACACGCCCACTTTTCCACCCTGTCCAGGTCCCTTTGAATGGCATCTCTTCCTTCTGTTGACACCACCTTCAGCTTGGTGTCATTGGCAAACTTTCTGAGGGTGCACTCAATCCCATTGTCTACATCATTGATGAAGATATTGAAAAGCACCAGTCCTAAGACAGTCCCCTGAGGGACACCGCTCGTCACCAGCCTCCATGTGGACATAGAACCATTGACCCCTACTCTCTGGGAGTGTCCATTGAGCCAATTCCTTGTTCACATGGTGGTCCACCATTCAAATCTTTCCAATTTAGAGATTAGGTTGTCATGTGGGATTTTGTCATAAGCCTTACAGAAGTTCAAGTAGATGACATCAGTTGGTCTTGCCTTGTCGACTGATGTAGTCACTCCATCACAGAAGGCCACCAGATCGGTCAGGCATTTTTTGTCCTTGGTGAAGCCATGCTGGCTGTTCTGGGTCACCTCCTTGTCCTGCATGTGCCTTAACATTGCCTGAAGGAGGATTCATTCCATGATCTTGCCAGGCAAAGAGGTGAGATTCACCAGTCTGTAGTTCCCCAGGTCTTCCTTTCTAGCCTTTTTAAAAATTGGAGTGATGTTTTCCTTTTTCCAGTCACCGGGGATTTTCCTGACTGCCATGATTTTTCAAATTTGATGGAGAGAGGTTTGGCAACTACATCAGCCAGTTCCCTCAGGACCCTGGGATGCAAGTCATCAGGGCCAATAGACTTGTACTTGTTAAGTTGCATAATGTGGTCTTAAACTTGCTCTTTGCTTACAGTGGCAGGGACTCTGCTCTCCCAGCCCCCACCTAGAGGTCCGTGGACTCAAGAGATGTGGGAAGCCACTAGTGAAAACCGAGGTAAAGAAGTTGTTAGGTACCTCTGCCTTCTCCACATCTGTTGTTACCAATTCCCCGTCTTCATTTGACACAGGTTATGCACTCTCCTTAGTCTTTCTTTTGTGGCCAATGTACCTGTAGAACCCCTTCTTGTTATTCTTTGCATCCCCTACTAAGTTTAGTTCTGTCATAGCCTTGGCTTTCCTGATTCCATCCCTGAACATCTGGACAGCATTTCTGTACTCTTCTCAGGCACATGGTCCTGTTTCTACCATGTGTGCATTTCCTTCTTGTTTGACCAGCAGGTCCTTGTTCAACCATGCTGGTTTCCTACCCTCAGAGTTGCCAGCTCTGATCAGATCCTCTGTCCCTAAGGATTGTGTCCCATGGGATCTGATCTGCTAATTCTTTGAACAGATGGAAGTTGTCTCTTCTGAAGTTCAGGGTCCTGACTATGCTCTTAGCCAGGCCCGTATCCATCGAGCTCACAAACTCAACCAGGGCATGGTTGCTGCAACCCAGGCTTTCTCCTGTCTTAACCTCTTCTATGAGCTCTTCTGCATTGGTGAGCACCAGGTCCAGTAACACTTCTGTTTGGTTTGTCTAATACCTGGATGAGGAAGTTGTCCTCAGTGGCTTTCCCAGCAAACATCCAGGTGGTTGAAATCCCCCAGGAAGATGAGAGCCTGTGAATGTGATGCTTCCTGTAGTTGGAGCAAGAAGGCCTCATTAACAGGCTCCTCTTGATCGGGTGACCTGTAGCAGACTCCAACCACAAGGTGTCCTTTGTTTGTCCAGTCCTTAATTTTTACCCACAGTCTTTCAACCTGCTCTTGGCTGTTTCTTAGAGGGAACTCTTCACAATTTATCCATTTCTTAACATAGAGGGCAACCAACCCGCCCGCCCCCCTTCCTTCCCTGCATGTCTCTCCTGTAAAGCTTGTAGCCCTCTATTCCAACATTCCAGCTCTGTGATTCAGGAAAGTATCAGGCCTCTAAAATCCAGAGCTAGTGGTCATGTAGAAGTGCAATCAGCAAGTTTTACTCATGTTAATGATGAAAAGATCATTGGCTACATGTTTCTTAACTTTAAAAATGGACCATCTACGCTCCCAATAAGTTGTTGTGAAGTGCAAAGAATGCGTTAGTTTTATTTTTGTTAAAAGAAGGTTTTGAATCTCAAAATTGAACCAATATGGGATTTTGTACATTGCTGACACCTTTGGGTATAGTTTTCCCTAATCCTTACATAAGTGCAAGAGAAAAAATAAACCTCTCATTTCCCTGCTCCTGTCTGAGTTCCAAGGAGAATTGTGGTCTCTCTTCTCTTCATATAAAAACAGCTTCATCCACTGTGGGCCAATGATAGCTATAATAGCAGAAGGAAATGATGGGGCAGGCCTAAATCTCTATTTTTCTTTTTAGTCAATGGAGCAGAACTGGAATACTAGAAGAAGAAACAGTATTTTATAAGCTTTATTCATTTCAGTATCTGACCATGAGATGGTAATGTCTCTTGGACACAGATATTTTTCCGTGTGATGATTTTGTGATTCCTGGTTTAAGGAGTTGTGGAGACTATTGCAAAACCGGACAGAACATGACAATAATGAGCTTCAGCAGTCACTGTGTTCAATGTTGTACAATGGAGACCTCTGAGAGGTAATCTTTACATTATAGTGCATCTTGTACAACTCCCATGCAGCACGCTTCCTTTCCTATTCCACTTGATTATGCTTAAATGCAACAAAGAAGATAGATGATTAGAGCTCACTATTTAGCACAATCTCTATAAGGAATATTTAGTTTTGCTTGTAATACCAGTCAGTTACTTGCTGAAGCAACGAAAAATCTTCCTCTTCTGTAGAACTTCATATTTATATGTCAAAGAAAAGTCAGTTGAAGTGAAAGTGAGTGTAAATGTAATGTTAATAACTTAATTCCATTGCCTTCCATTATTATTCTTTAAATTGATTTATGAGACTCTTTTTGCAAATCTCAAAGTACTCTATGAATTACAAACTGTGGCTCTTAGCTAAAGTCCTATAACCAGACCCTACATTACCACACAAGAAAAAGTCAATTACACCTGAAAGTGAACATGCCATTTAATGGTAATAAAACATTATATTGATAATGTAAAAATACCAAAGAAATTCAGAGCTAAGTTGCATTTAAGAGAAAACCAAAAATATGGGAGTACCAACCTCCCCAAAGACTTCATTTTTGATCTCTGATGATGCCTGGCAGTGAGCAAAACCTTATGATTATAGAATGCTAGCTCTGGAGATCCAAGTTATATTTAAAAGTCTTTTAAAGTCATTATAGTCCTTCTGTCTCCTTTTAGTTCTTCCTGACTGACAATCTCTTCTTCATAACTAGGGGGAGATCTGTATTGAATCTGATTGTGAGAGGCTTTTTCTGCAGGATAGCAGTATTTTTACAATTATGAAAACCGTAAATGAAGGACATAACTAAAGCCACAGAGGTGGACATTGACATTTGTCTGTTTCTCATTTATAAAGTTTTAGACAGACTTGATCTCAAAAAGCTTGTGATTTTGGTGTCAGTAAATTAGAAGAAAAAGCAAGTAATACCAGGATTGTATGGTTGGTTTGCTTTTAAAATAGGTGCTCCTACAGTGAGTATGGATGGGTATATCAAAAAGATATGTGATAACCCCTCCGGCCCTCCCTCATCCTGACTTTCCCCCCTCCCAAGATGGACACAGAGTTGTGGTGGAAGCACTGTGTTTGGACTGTTTGCAGGATCTCTGTGGGAACTTCTGCTGCAGTCCTGTATGCATTCCAAATAAAGCAATTTAGTTTAAGAGCATCTGTTTTTCCCTGTTGCAAGATACTGCTAATCAGCTATTTGACATTGTTCTGCCTCTGTAATGCCACGGGCTCCTGAATAAAAACATTAGTTCTGCCATGCTAGATCAGATGAAAGAGTCCATCTTATCCCAGTTTCCTTTCTTCATTGGTGACTAGCAGCAGATGCCTAGGGAAGCATACAGTGATAATTCCCTCTGTGTACCCTTCTGACTGCCAGCAATATGTGGACTTGGTGAGTCAGAGGCAGTATCTTTCTGATTTTTCTTCGATAAACATAGCTGGGAGTCATTGCTTTTCCTTTTTGTGTTCATTATGTGAAAAAATACTGCCTCTTTTTAGCCTTCCATTTCATGATTTTGATTCACCCAGAGCCACTTTTGGTTTTATATCACTTTCTCATAAATCTATTTATAGCTCTTTCTTATCTTTATTCCAGGTGGTAGAACTTATTCTTTCTTTAACTGTTCTTCGTGCAGACACTGTGCCACACATCTCTGTACCTTTTCTCGTGCTGTTTTACCCGTTATAGGACTAGAACTGCACCTGTAGTCAGAGGATAATGAAATTTTAATATGTTCTATTTGATTCTCTATTTTCCTCTTAATAGCAGTTAACATTTACTGGCTAACTAGGAATTTCCTTGAATAACTTAGTAACATCACCATATTTTGAACACTGCAGATGCTACTACAGGTTCCTACAAGACTTTGTTGTTGACCTACCTCTACAGAGTCACTATTTATCCTACCTCTTTGTTTCATGTTATACAAATAGGTGTTTGTCTTTTCTCTTGGAATTGTAATTTATTTTGTAGCCTATCACAAGGGATGTGGCAGATAACTTTTTAAAAGTCCAAATATATTATGTCAAACAGATCGTGCTCATTAATATTCTCCTTCAGTCCTACAGAGATCATAAATAAACTGTAAGCACAGACCTTCTCTGTGAATTCCGGTTTATTTCTTCCTTGCTGAATTATATGTTTTTGTGTCTGTTTTTGTTATTTTACAGTTTTTACAGTTTTACTACTGTACTTCATGATCTGAAGTTCCCCAGATCCTTCCCTCCACTTAGGCCATTAAAAAAAAAAAAAAGGTATCTTGTGTTTACAAACAGTTATAGTGTTTAGAAATTGGTATTATGGATCACAACTATTGACAAAACTAACATAAGCTAAGAACAGATGTGTAAATCAATGTTTGGAATGGCTGGTACTGACTTCCTGGCAATTTAATTTCTTGCCTTTCTATTAAGTGCATCAAATGCCATTTATTTATAGAAAATCTATTTATTTACTTTTTTTTTATA
The DNA here is from genome assembly GCF_040182565.1 of Anser cygnoides. Classification (NCBI taxonomy): domain Eukaryota; kingdom Metazoa; phylum Chordata; class Aves; order Anseriformes; family Anatidae; genus Anser; species Anser cygnoides. The sequence goes on along the minus strand of NC_089874.1, from coordinate 97,474,934 downwards.
AAGTGTAACATTTTAATTACAAAAAGTCATGCATTAAACCAGAACCCTCTGTTGAAAGTCTTGTCAATAAAAGTGTAGAGAGAATAAAATAAATATCTTACAGAAGACCTTATAGAAATTACATGTCTCTGTATTATAGAGAGGTATTCTTTAGAAATTGAAGAGGCCTCTATAATATTTTTTTTCTTTATGGGTTATTGGGTAGTTTTGGCTCTTCGGCAGTGTCAGGTGAACATGATGTAAAGGTACTTAATTTCCTTGAAATATTTCATTTTTTTAACGATCTGTTTATGTTTAAAAAGGGCAGATGCTTTGTTAAAAATTATAGAATTTTCTGACAGGGAGTGGGAAAAGCATGGGACATGGTTGGCAATATGTCAAATTAGGTAGTAAGCCAGACATTGTGTGGATGTGAGGAAGAAGAACTGCATGGCTTAACCTTTGCCCAAGGCTCCCAGAAGTAGTACCATTTCAGCTTATGGAACATCTAGAAATACGTGAGCACATTGTGCTGATGCTTCCTGTCTGGCCTCTTTCTTGACCCAGTTAGAGATAATGGGGTCATCTGGTCAGTATATGTCATGCTGAAGAATAGACTTGCAAAGTAGCTGCAATAATTTTATGGTGAATACACAATGGCCGTCTAAATGTTGGCTTCTGTTAATGAAGCTTGCAGTTAAAAAAGAAGTTTGCGTATTGAGAAATGTGAAAGTTGTTCCAGGAGAGGCTCAAAGGCTTCCTCAGACCACATAGTCAAACCTAAGGCAAGATGACTGAAGAATTGAAAAGATTTGTTATAATCTTATTAACCCAATCTCGGAGCCCAGCTAAAGCTACTTTAAACTCCTTTTACATTCCTGAAAGAAGACAAAGTAAATAAGTATATCCACGAAAAATAAGCCATGCTAGCTTAAGAATGAATAACAGAAGCCTGTGGATCAAGAATCCTCCCAGCTTCACTCAGTTCTTCCACTTTCAGTTTGGAACAATGAGAGTCTTTGTTGGGATGATGCATATTAATAGTCTGTGAGAAGTTATAAATACATTGTGGTTGAATGGATTTTTTTACAATGGATTCTTATAGTGTTTCTATATTGGAATTATATGCATGGATTTTAAATAACCTTAATACATTTTTGGAATTATATCTCTGAAAGTTGACATGATAGGCAATAATGCATATGTAAGATGATACAATGTAAAGTCATTTGGCAAGTCTATGACCCAGTAAGGTAGAAAGGAAAGTGTGAATAATAATAATAATAATAATAATAATAATAATAATAACAATAAAATTAAAGAGTGACTCATTTTATTATGAAAGAGATTTGAGAAGTTCAAAAATGTCAATTTCACTCAATTTTCACTACCTTTTGTAGCTTGAATTTAAGTAAGGAAGAATAACTGATAGTATCCTGATTTAATATTCTGTGTTTTCACAATATAATGTCAGTGAGAAAGGGATAGTATTGTCATACTTCCTTGACAGTTAACCCACAGTTATAGCTTTCTGTAGGAGCAATAAAGTTTCCTTCACAATACTCTATTACTTCCCCTTTGTAGGAAGCATATTAATGTTGAAAAGAATAGTATGCATCTTTTATTAATTCCTGATAGTTAACATTGGATATTTCTAGTAGGGTTTATTTAAATAATTTGAAAAAGCTTAGATTATCAGAACTCCTCTAGAATCTTGGAGAATGAGTGCACTAATCAATGTTAAAATGATTTTATTTGTTTCCAAGGAAAAAATGTGTACCAGCAGTTTGAATTTTATGACAACCAGAAAACATAAGACTTGGCATATCAATACCAAATAAAATAATAATAATAATAAAAACACTAAATGAAAACAACTGTTTTTGAATATTTGTTGGTGATTTTTTTTGGTAAATATTAAAAAGAAATTCAAAAATTCTTTTAAATCATAAATAGTTAAATTTTAAGCTGTCATATGAATGAAAAAAATTCATAATTAATAAGATTGTGACTAGCATTCCATCGGAAACCTGGGTTTGCACTTTCTCAAAACATGCCTCTGGCTGAATACTGACTGTATCAAATATATATTAAAATGCACATTACTTGAGTATACCCACAGTGCCATGTGATCTGGAGTTCTATGAATAAGAGACCTGTTCTCACCATTATTTTTGAGTCCACCAATCTCTGTGTCATCTATAAACTTCATCAGTTTTATGTTCTTATGAATTACTGAATACATTGACTAGTAGCATTCACTATTAATTCCACAAATTTCTTTCTCAATATGTTTGATTATGAGATCTGTGAAATTGTCACTTTTCAATTCAGGAAGCATCCATTATTTTGATTTTATATACTGTAGTTATTTAAACAGTCAAGTATCCAACAAAAAATAAATATGTAACTTGATCACCTTATATTTTATGGCCATTTTCAACTGTCCAGTCATGTTTAATTAGCACCAAGTAAGCAGAATACTTTGAACATATTTGGAAAATCTTTGATTTTATTTATGGTAAGTTTTTTTCTAACTAGATGAGATAGGAATGTTATAGAAACATCACTTACAAAACCTACACGTAAAATAACACCTATTAAAACATTTATTTTTAGCTGCTAGATAGAAAATCTATCGTGGGACATTTTAAAATAGATGAAGACTAACTGAATGCTTTATGGCTTTCAGTTTTTGAACTTTTGAGTTTAGGAAGAAAATATCCATATCCACTTCAGTACTGATGAATGTGATAATTATCTACTTTTTTAAAAAAATAATTTGTTGCTATGTTAGTTTTTTAGCTTACTTTGGGGAAAGTGAAAGGGTGGAGGGATGGTGGTGTGATTTACTAATCTTGCTCTTAACCTGTTGAAGATTTTATCCCTGTCTGGTAGTATTTAACATTTTAGTTAGTGATTTGTGGTTCCCATGGATAGTAGGGCGATTTAAATATTTCAGCACAAGATTCAAATTGGCTACTAATGTAATAGCTACTAAGAACTAGCCTAGACAGACAAGCTTGAGCATAAGCATATGTGTTTCTCTCTCCAGAGTCTAGGGACCTCATCTACTCTGGAATCATAAGAGAATTATAAGTTTTGTTTTTTCTTCTGGAGAAATAGATTACACTTACTTTTTGAAACATAGTAGAAGAGCATAACTTCATGGTTAAAACCTTCACACAACTTGTGTGTGGCCTAGATTCTTCAGCCTAAAGTTGTTTAGGTCAAGACATTCTGCTCCTAGAGGGTACCAGACTACACCAGACTACAATCCTTGCCTTGGGCCGAAACTGTTTCTCAGTATGTCAAAACCTTCAATGCTCACAGGTTTAAAGAGTGAGAAAATACATCAGAGCAAATTCTGCAAGTTGGCATATATGTGGGATATTTTGCAGCACTGCCTTCTAGTCCTTGCTTCCAGGATTGTTTGTGCAGTCTACCCAGTGACCATATAATATATAAACATTTCTGTAATAAAGTTTTGTAGTAGGAGGAGTTTTCAGACAAGTATAGGCTGAGAATAGTAAAAATGTTTCATGTAATGTATATGATCTGACTTGTGAATTAAATGTGTTTTTAATCAGAAAAGAAGAATCTTTTTTTTTTTTTTTCCTTACATTGAAAATTACAAGATTAATTGGGGGAGGGATAAATTGGTTTTGTGCCTTGTTTTTAAAAATATGCCATGTTTTAAAAATTGTATATAAAAATTTATCTGGAATAGAGGATTAATTTATTCATGTAATTCATGTACAAACATGATTTTGAATTTATCTGATCAATTTTTAAAAATTACAGAAGTTCAGTCTAAGTATAGTAAGTATCCTTGCTCTATATCAGAACAAGTTAATATCTACCATATTCTGCATTTTCTGTCTATGCATTAATATAGATTTGTTTTACAATGAGTTTAGATTGGTTTAAAACTCACCTTAGATTTTCCTAGACAGCTGGTCATACACAGAAAAGCTTTGCAGACTCTATCGTATGGAAGTACAGTAGTTTTTTTGAAGGCTGGTAAAGCAAGTTCTTTGGCTTCTTTTTGTAAGCTAGTGTTCAACTGGCTTGTTGAGTTTTATTTAAAAATCTGGTGATGTTCTCACAATGTTTTTTTTTTAGCTTGCAAAATTAAGAGATTCGGGTTATAAATCGCTTATAATTTTGTTCATTTACTACAGGAAGCACAGTCCACACAGCAATTATTTTAACGATTTTGGATCCTATTGCCTCTTACAAAACATATTTTTTCCTTTTTCTTCTTTTTCTTTTTCTTTTTCTTTTTCTTTTTCTTTTTCTTTTTCTTTTTCTTTTTCTTTTTCTTTTTCTTTTTCTTTTTCTTTTTCTTTTTCTTTTTCTTTTTCTTTTTCTTTTTTTCTTTTTCTTTTTCTTTTTCTTTTTCTTTTTCTTTTTTTTTCTTTTTCTTTTTCTTTTTCTTTTTCTTTTTCTTTTTCTTTTTCTTTCTCTTTCTCTTTCTTTTTCTTTTTCTTTTTCTTTCTTTCTTTTTCTTTTTCTTTTTCTTTTTCTTTTTCTTTTTCTTTTTCTTTTTCTTTTTCTTCTTTTTTCTTTTTCTTTTTCTTTTTCTTTTTTTCTTTTTCTTTTTCTTTTTCTTTTTCTTTTTCTTTTTCTTTTTCTTTTTCTTTTTCTTTTTCTTTTTCTTTTTCTTTTTCTTTTTCTTTTTCTTTTTCTTTTTCTTTTTCTTTTTCTTTTTCTTTTTCTTTTTCTTTTTCTTTTTCTTTTTCTTTTTCTTTTTCTTTTTCTTTTTCTTTCTTTTTCTTTTTCTTTTTCTTTTTCTTTTTCTTTTTCTTTTTCTTTTCCCTTTTCCTTTTCCTTTTCCTTTTCCTTTTCCTTTTCCTTTTCCTTTTCCTTTTCCTTTTCCTTTTCCTTTTCCTTTTCCTTTTCCTTTTCCTTTTCCTTTTCTCCTTCGTCCTTTTCTTTTTCCTTTTCTTTTCCTTCTCTCCTTTTTCCTTTTCTTTTCCCTTTTCTTTTCCTTTTCTTTTTGCTGAAGACTCTTACTTCTTCTGGATCATAGTTATGACCTAGAGGGCATGTGGTTCCTCTGACATGAAGTTTATTTTTCTAAACCCACAGCTTGATATTCTAGCACTTAATTTCAGAATGCAGCTTAAATCACAGAAGCCATAATATGTCAAATGATCCCACACTTGCAGGGGGAAAACAGTAAGTAATGAAAAAGCTATGATTGCTTTTCTGTCCCTCCAAATGACAGTTATCACCTCAGTGACCTGCTTCGGGCAGACCCATCTAAACATGACACACTAAGGGATAACGTCATCTAACAGGGTAGTTACAAAAATCAATACAAAACCCATTTCAAAGATACTCTGTGTAAGAATCCTGGTGTAACGTTCATTTATTGAATAGGCCTGGGGAAAAGGAAAAAAAAAAAGAAAAAAACAAACTTTTCTGATATATATGCTTTACCTGCCAAGGAAAGGAATTCTGTAGGTAAGCAATAATTGTATTTTTCAATCTATTATTTAGTCTTGCCAAAGCTCAGCGTAGAATCTAATATGTGGATGACTGCTATAACTCAATTATGAAGCCTAAGCAGAGCTCTAATGCATCTGTAATGCAAAAGGAACATAACAAGACTGTACTTCCAATAGTTGAGGGGTAGCTGTGTTTGTGCAGGGATGAACAAAAACAGGGAGGGAGACTGCAATATTATATTTTTCACTAAAGGATTAGGAATGTTCTGTAGTTATCTTCGTTCATGAATATAGAAGATATGGTTACATCCTTGAAACAACTGCTGGATCACAACAGACTGAAAATAGGCTTCTATTGTTTGCTTTCTCAAATGACAATAACACTGAAGCCTGGAGCAATTTTACCTAGTCATAACCCATATTCAGGGGATGCATTCTGATTGGTTAAAATGTCATTTAAGAAAAATTAGTGTTTATTTTCTTTATATTTATCAAACTCTTTTCCTCTCAGGAAGTAAATAATAAATACAGTACGTCTCTTCAATTTTGATTTGATTTCTTACAAAAAGATGCGAGGTAGCTTGATAGTTTAAAAAATGATCATAAAGTTGGCATTGCCAGACACTTAGAACCACTTAGAAAAGTGTTTTGAAAATCCAGGACTACTGGTAAAGAGGGGTTTCACTTCTAGAGTAGAAAGAGAACAAGTTATTCATCTTCACACCTAAATATCAGTAAAATGAAGGGACGGGTGTCTCTAGTCCCAGAATTGAATGGGAATATTCAGAAATTTTAGCTGTAGTGCTTCCTGAAGCACTGATCTGCTAAAGACATGATTCTTTATATTCTTCCCCAAACTGAGCAGTTTTGTCTTAGCCAACTCTCTTTGTTGGATCGTCTCTACTTTCCTTTCCTTCTTGTAGAACAGCTGTCATTTTACATAAAAAAATGAAACCAGGTAATTAAAATAAAATTTACTGAATTGGAATTTCCTGTGAAACATGGACAGTATTCTCTTCCTGAGAAAACTGTTCCTTAATTACATTCTGTGTTTCCTCCAAAGACATGAACTTCTTGGATAATTCGTGTGCCTTGAACCTTTATATTCAATGCAGCCTGAAAAGGCCTGAAAAAAAGTATCTATCAGAAAACAGTATCCCATCCAAAGCAATCCAGATATGGAAAAAAGAAGATCTGAGGCAATCTGTGGATATATCATACATATGCCATGCAGAAAAATCCCATTTTGCTTCTCTCTAGCACACTTCATTAGTTGTCAAGAAGGGCTTTTTTGAAGCTATTTTTTAAAGATATCAGTAGCTCTTTAGCATGCATTTAAATTATGTCAGGGAAAAATGGAAGCTTGATGTATTTGTCAGGGTAGAGCTAATACTGAGACATGCAAAAATGCATCTCATCAAGAGGTGCTAATGAAGGGCAGGAGAACTGTTGAACAATTCCATTGAAAACATGATTTATATCTGACTTTTCTTTTTTTTTTTTAACAAAAAAAAGAGTGATAAGGAAGAAAGTCCATTACCAATGACCACTGATTAGAGAAGAGCAGTTGATACTGCCTGTTAATCGCTGATGTATCCCTGCTGCCTATGTTGCTGTGTTGTTTGGTTGCAGATATTGGTATGTATTTTTTTCTGTTGTAGAAAAAGTGCTTGCTTACTTTCCAGTTTCCAGTCCTAAGCAGCTATGGTATATTACTGCCAGGAAAATAAGCCTACCCTGAGATTTGCATCCCCCAAATCCTTTCTAACTAGAGCTCCAGTTCTATCTCTAGAAGTTAACTAATGTTCTGTTTTTGGGAGACAGAGTTTACTGATTCAGCTTCATGGCATATATGCCACAATGACTGTGTAGACAACACCTTTGTATTTTCATCATAGTCTTAAATTGTTGCTTTGATATTTAGTTGGGTTTCCAAATAAATCAAAAGAGCTTATAGTATAAGACTTACATTGGTGACTATTAAAGATCAGCTACTGTAGATGATCCAAAATGTTCCACTGAAATTAAAATCTCTGTGTCTGCGCCCTGTGGGAGCCTGTGGCCAGGGGCTGGGAGTGGTGGTGGGGTCCCCGTGCATGTGGGTAGGGCTAGACCTCATGAGCCAAGGCCTCTTCCACCATGCCAGCCAGGGAGGAGGGCAGGCTGGGGGGCAGCTGGGGCAGCACAGAGTCCAAATCTTCCATGGTGATGAGGCAGGTCCAAGGTCAAGCCAGGAAGTCAGTCCATGTGTCAGGGTTTGAGTCAGTGGCACCTGTGGCCAGACAGAGGTGGGGCTGTGATGGAGCTCCAAAGCACACCTACAGCATAGTTAAAGCTGGGACTTATGGTCACAGGGGAGGAGCTGAAATAGGGTTGGTTCTCTTCTGTGGGCAGAGGTGGGACAGTCAGAGGTCTGACATTGTACGTGGAACGTGAGATCTTTCCAGGTTATTCAACATTTGCATTGTAGTTGCCCTAGAGGTGGATATCATTTGAAAGGTCATAGAATGGGACATTTATTGGACAACTGTTTTCCTTGTAGTGGTCAGATACCAGTACTAGAACAGGGAGGGCACAAGGGCACATCTAGTTTCAAAAATGCCTTTAATTAGTGCATAATATTTCTCTTCAAGCAGTTCAAACTAGGATTTCAGTTTCACGAGGTCTTCACATTAATAAACCTCTTATGAATAAAGGACTACAGCAGTGTGCTTGTTGAAATGTCTTAAACCACAAACATCCAGCTGGGAATGATGTTTGGAGAAGCAGTTACAGGCTGTACCAAATTGTGAGTTTGAGAGAGAAGTCATTATTACAAATGTGCAGTTAATGAAAAATCAGTCAGTCTCTTGTAGCTGGTATCTCAAAACCTCTAAAAAGAACTGAGGTCTACAGCTGTGAAACAGCCCAACGAATAAAAGAACTAAAGCCTGCATGACCACAGAGGGCAAATAAGAAACTTTGGCAGCTGTTCTTCTGTTGTGCCAGTGTGTCATCTGAGAATAAATGGCTTTAGAGGAATGAGCAGGGACAGTATCAGATGTTGCTTAAACCAAGGAGTGCTGCTCTAAACTCCTCTGCAGCCGTTCTGTGCTTCTGTGAAAGAAAAGCTTCCTGACATGCCAAAAACTGTCCTGAGCAACCTGTATATTGTGGACCTCTCCCACTATGGCCGTAAACATGTCCTAAATGAAATCTGAAGATACGCACTGATGACTGGAGGAACAGGATGCTTAACAGCCTGTGTAGGTGTCTTTATTCATCCTTTGGGATAACTCACCAGAAGTCAAGCAGTCTAATAGTCTAATTTTGAGGTGGATGTTGTCTATTTGCAGTGACCCTTCAGGTTTGAGGAAGAACTGCTTTGATTTCACCTGTGAATTGCCTTATGAAGTGTAAGCACTCTTGGAGCACCTTAATAATGTCATAAGGGAGGCATGATGGAGCCCAAATTTTGAAAACTGGAATCCACTTTATTTGCCAAGATGGCTTCATTTGTTTCCACAAAGCTCTGCAGAAACATTTGGGAGAAAAATATCATAGACTCTAAAAAGCACTGGTGTTTTCAGAGAAGAAATGTCACCAACACATTACCGAAGGTGTTCCAGTTTGGAGAGTCTCCATTTCTCCAGGAATGCTTGTCAGTTGATAAAACTGCCAGCTTAGTGCAGAGTGTAAGAGCTACAAGGGAACAATTGCAATTACATGACTGAAGCACTGGAACTTAAGTATGCTACTAACATGGGAAGCTGCATGCCCAAGAGATCAAATTGAAACAATATCAAAACTCTCTTTCTCTTCTTATTAAATAGACAGCTGTGCTGATCCTTGCATCCTTGGATGTTATTCTATAGCTTGATCTCAGTATTGAATTATTGTCTTATTTTGGCATTATATTTTTGCCTTTGATCAGAGAGTGAGCGATATGCTGGAGCATATTTGCTGGAGGAGTTTTTTCTTTTCTTTCCTTTTTTTAATTTATTTTTTTTTCAATAAGCCCTTTGATTTCTATATGTGAGTACTATATTATTTGCATCATAAACTACTTTGTGAAAAACAGAGAATATAGGAAATCTGACAAGTGAGGTTTGCATTTCTTGGTAAAACTGATCCATACTAAGTTCTTCCTCTTAAGCAGAGCTCTCTGTTCTCAAGTCTTCTATCTTCCTGCGTTCTTTCTTTCTTTCCTCTCAGTTTGCGTCTCCATTTTCACATGCACATGCACACATTCACTCTGACCCTCAAGAAAATATGTCATGGCTTTTAAAGACCTAGTGAATGTCTTTACATTTGTTGTGTCAAACCATAACGCACCTCAGTCATACTCAAAAGTGCTGCAGAAACACCACATTTATGGTTAATACTCTCTTCAAAACAAGAACAACATTGTTTTCACAGGTTTGGTCAGCTCTGCGTGAGGCCGATGTAATTTCCCAGGATGTATGTCAAGACGTGGCAGAACATGCCCTGTTAAACAAACGAGAGAGGTAAATGCAGCACATGTGAAAAGTCCAGGCTGCCCTTAACTAGAAGTAGCCAATCATCCAGTAGAACTAAAACCCATTGCATGGAAACATGGGTAGTTTGGTGGTGGTTTCCAGTTCAGCATCTGTGGTGGAACATTCTGACATCCTGACATTTTTCAAATATTATTATGAGTATCTCTTATTTGTAAACTGCAGTTAGGGACTCATTTACATTACAGTCGTGTATTTGTACTTTTGCCCTTTTTAGTTGAAAAGGAGGTGCTATTCTACAAATAAGGTATATAACCTCATTAGATTAACCATAATGGATTTTTTTTCTCTGTAGCTTTAGCTGATGTTTATATACCAGCTTGGATGTTTGCATTTTTAAAAGGTAAAACTGGGGCCAGATAAACCAGGATCTGGTTGGGCAGGAAGGGTGAGAGAGGTCTCTGCAGTTGAATGACAGGTCAGTGTCATGTGAGATGAAGCATGCAAACTGTATTAGGCCATGGTAATTGGGGGGAAGAGATTCAACTCCCTTTGTTTTCTCTTCTCACCTAGTCAATCTATGCTTGAGAAATGTCAGACAGATTTTTTTTTTTTTTTGGCTGTATAAGTATTTTAATGCATTTGTGAATTTTTGATCTAATCAGAGATACATGCCAAATATTACGGTCTTCTGTGTATTACCTTCATAGCTGTGTCTGGTTGACATAGTGCCTTCATGTTACACACCAATATTTTAGAGTAGCCTTTTCAGAAATCAGTCAGCCAAGTCAGATCAGGTCACAGTGTTAACTATACAGTACCTTGAGAGAAACTCAATCAAACCCAACCAAACTTTTTATAAGGCATCACAAATCATCCTGTATTAGCATCACATGGATTATTTATGAAAATGCTGTTGCTTGTCTGACAACCTAGGTGACATTACCTCTAGAGGATGAGCATCACCATGGCAAAACAGACATGTCACCATTAGACATTAGTCTACTGTAACTAATTTATAAGGCTGTCCTGTAATTTGTTTTGATCAGGCAGCCTGAATCTAGTTGAAGGGGATGAAAGGGAGGAGGGAGTGTAGGGAGGAGAGAGAAAGAAAATCGAATATTATTAACTAGAGGATTCAAAACTGTAATAAATAAAACAAAGAAAAGTGTAGCATTTTTTTTCCCCTCTAACTTCCGTCTTTACACACTAACATATCTCAGAACCTCTCATGCAAGGTTCCTCTCCTGGTTGTGAAAATGCTCTCATAGTATTTCTAACTATACTTTTTATGCTTTTAATTTGTTCGAGATACTATATGATATCCATCCTCCTGCTTGCAGTTTGTTCTAAAGAAAAGTATGGGTATACTCTAAAAGTGACCTTGTAAAAATGGCAACAAAGAGTTCCAAGTTAATCATGTTATGTAAATGTCAGATCAAGTTTGTCTGTCAGGAGGGAAAATAAAATGTTTCAAACTGTGAGGCTTACAAACCAAAGCAAAGATGTAAAAGTTAAACTTTGAGCTGTGTCCCTTCTGACCTATCAAATTCTTTAGTAGTAATATCATAACTTAAATCCTTTTATCTAATGCTAGATTACAAATAAAATTAAATAAAGAAGAAAGATCTGATAGTATATGCACGAATAATAAACATTTATTCAACTATAACTAATAAGTGTTAAAAAAGTAAAGATGGAAAGGTGTCATAATTACATAGTAATACCTGTGATCATAAATGACCTTGAGAAGCTCCAAGCTTGTGTACAGCATGCTTGTGCTTGTCCCTGGATGGAAAACATTATTTTGGGATGACATTTGCATGGCTCTATCCTGTAACTCAGCTTCAAAGGAAGATATTGTCTAGGAAAACTGCAGGTTACTGTTCTGAAAGAAAAGGTATTCTGTGCAGAGTCAGGTCCAATGAAGGAGGATATCAATGATTTAGAGAATACTCAGAGAAGGACGTCAAAGTTTACTTACGTGTTCCAAAGAAAATTGTTCCATAGCTTGAGAAGTTGCTATGGTTGACAGAGAGACTGACAATTTTGGAGCCATCAGTTCTCCGTTTAGTTGTAAGTTTCTCTCTAGTAAAAGAAATCAAAAGGAGTTTTTATTTATTTATTTATTTATTTTACAGAATTTTATTTTTATTTTTACTTTTCCTGTTTTCTCTCTCAATATCACAGCTGCAGAGTAACCAGTGTTATATTACTACTATATGCCTATTAATTGAAGCAGTAGTAAAAAGAGAGTTAACAGAAAAACATAAATGGGCTTTGTTTTGTATTTGGAAACTAGTATGGTTAGGAATAATAGATGGAAGACTCATTTGGAAAATTTCCTTCTTTTCTTGTGACCAAATAATGGAGATACCAACTATGTTAATGTTTTTGTTTTAAAGAATTTACTTTCCCCTTACCCCAGACTTTACTGGACATTCTGCAAACATAAAGGAGAAACTTATTCTATTAGAGTATCTAATATAAATAGAGAAATGACATAGCACAATAGGGATCAAAGATGACAGACTAAATGTTATCAGGAGCAAGGACATCTTATGTTAATGAGAACTATTATTATTTTTTTCTAGTGTTGTGGTTGCTCTGATGAACACAGGAGGAAAGTAGGAGAAGAAATACATGGGCATAATTTGCCTGTCAGTAATGTGAGCTTTTGTTCTATAATCACATGATAATGATTTCTTTTTCTGTTTTTACCTGTTAGTGTCTCAGTTCCATGCTGTTGTTTCTGGCTGCTAAAAACATGCCTAGCAATGTCTCAGCTCTTTAAAATCTTAGTAGTCACCAAGTAAAAGTAAAAGAAAAAGTAAAAGAAAGATACTGAAGAGTAGAAAGGCTGTTTCTGCTGATGGTGTTTTCTCCGCATTAGCACTTTGAGAAGTTCTGAAGTGTATTTGTTCTATTAAACCAGCATTAGAAAATACCAGCAAATACTAAGAATGGAAAATATATGGGTTTCCATAATATAGCATTATGTTATTTGTTCCAGCAAACCATTTATTTATTTTTATTAGTTAATCCTAGATTTTGGTAGGTCCAGTTTTTATCCCTCACAAATTTTCCCAAATGCAGTATTCTTCAGTTCACCTGGTAAATGGTTGACATCATTGGGAATGGTGTGGTGTTTTCTCATGTTTTTTTTTTTTTTTCTTTTTTCTCTGAACAGCAAAATATTCAAACTACACAGCAGTGTGGTGTAAATCCTTGGTTTGTGTTTTCCTGCCCTTTCAAACCCTTTCAATTTGGGTCTAATCTCAGCACATTTTTGTTGTGTGTTAATTATATTCTTAAAAAAAAACAACCACTATCTATCAGTACTTCTTGTACAATTACCATCACTTAAGAGTCCTCCATAGTATCAGTTAAAATTTACAGTAATATGATATTAATATTGCCATTCAGTCCTGTACTGTCAACACTTTTGGAAAATCTACTATGAAAATACTAAAAGAAACAACAAGGCAGCTGTTTTTTTGTAGCTCAATTAATGACTGAGTTCAGCATTTTTTTTTTTCTGAGAATTACACACAAAGTAACATTGCTCCCAGCTAGTTACTGCCCAAAGTGATTCTAAAATCGAAGTTTAAAATGTGCTATGCAAACAATTCAGTGTTCAGATATCCCTAAATTTATCAAGTTATGACATATTCTTGGTGAATTTTTTTTACGCTTTAAATAATATTACTGCATTGCATCACCATTCTGAAGTGACCTTTTTATTGGATAGAAAACAACTAGTAGCAGCAACACTACACCCTACATTAACACACTTGTGTGTTGGTAGTGTTCTTGCATTTCCTTATGTGCTGAACTTTCGTTGTTGCAGCTTGTAAAACTTTACCACAAAGAAACAAAAAAATAAAAATAATTTCTCTCTATGGAAATGCACTTTTGAGGCAAGACTTCTTATTCAAAATTCTAACTCTGTGCAACTTTTCTGACATTTAACCATGATGGTGTACACATAGTAGCACATAAACACACACATGCATATAATATTGTTTTTAATCATGTATCCAAAATTTCAGAAAAGTTATACCTGCACTGTACACTTCAGCAGGGCAAAGTAAATCAGCCGTCATGGAACTCCATGCTGCTGCCATGAGACTGATTCCAGGCAGTAGCTGAAATAGTTTGCTTAAAATTAGTGCAAGTGTTGCTGAAGCTTGAAATGCACGTATAATATTAGAAATATAATAATATTTCTAAAGATCTTTACGTTTCTGTCTCTAATAGCAAGATCCACAACTGCTTTCTGTGACAATTTTTAGTCAATTTTAATAAACATGTAAGCTGCTTATGCTATGCAAGTTGTGTTCATTGTGTTGAGGTCTGCAGTAAAATTTCTACTTTATTCTACTATTGGATTTAAGGACATCTATGTAAAGGTTCTAGCGGCCACAGCAAGGCTGAAGAATGCAAACAATGTGTTCAGAAAAGCCTTTTAATGCAGTTTAATAAAGCCATTTGTTGCATGCTATGATTATCTTTTTAAGCAAGACACTATCGGAGCTTCTGTTTATGGAAGATCTGAACTTGAGGTGTTCACAATGTGAGAAGTACTATAAACATTTAGCAGCAGTATGGCATCAAACCATTGCCTTGTTTATAGTACAGTTTAATAGAAGACACTGTCAGACCAATTCCTTCCACAAGTAAGAGCTACTATATTCATCTTTAATTTGAGATCCTTTCCGAAAATTCCCCAAAACAGCATTTCTGGCAAAAAGATGGGTGATCAAAGTATATTCACTAATGAAGCAATTTTACAAATACCAGCCCAAGGAGTACTTGAGTCTAATAAAAATGTTTGTGGAGTTTTTTTGTTTGTTTGTTTGTTTTACTTATCCTGAGTCAGTAAGTTTAGAAATTCAGTAAGAACTTTAAATAGGTGCTGCTTTTTAACTGTCTGTCTTCTTCTGAGTTATTCGAAAGCTAAGTTCTTTGTGCTGTTCATTATCAGGCCTGAGTAAATCTTTTGGCATTTGAGATTCTTCTTTATTTTTCTCTATTTCAGTTACAGTTAACTCCAGAATATCTCCTCTTACAGAATATTCAGGTCTGTGACAAAAACAACCAACCAACCAAACCAAACCAAACCAACCAACCACCACCACCAACAAACACATTTGGTTTAGACATATATCCCACAAGGCACCTGGGATTTGAAATTCTGCATAATGACACAACTTCTGAAAACGCTTCATCATGTCCCCAATTAGAGGGATGTGAGAAGTCTTCCTCTCCCCGAGGAGTGGGATGTTAGCAGCCACCTCCAGACTCTGACTTTGGATATGTAGCCTCAAGTAACTCCTTAGGAATTACTACTTTCATTTAGAATGGTCTGGTGGACATGCTCTTTGTATCCTGACAGGTGAACTGGTGCAATTGGCTTGTGACTGAGTGCTTACAAAGCTGTTACCAGTTTCATGCCTCATGCAGTAAGGCAGCATCAGGCCAGCTGAAAAATTTATTCTTGATTCTGCTGAGTTTATGCTGTGAGAAAAAACAAACAAACAAACAAACAATTTTTACATTTCATCCTTGATTTAGGCATTTGAATGCCTATGATTTGAAATTCTGCTGATTCTCAAAATGATAAGGATTGGGAAAGATGGTAATCCATCTTCAGAGGTGTCTCTCTAAAAACACTGTCAGGAAAATTAGGAGGAGCTGAGACAGTAAAAGGAAGGCAAGGTAATCCAGTGACTAAGGAACAAATTAAACAAACCAAAAAGAAAGACAAGACATCAATGAAGTTTTATTCTTGTTGCTTACTGACTGTAAACAACATATGGGACCTTGAAGGAAATATTTGGTGTTGCACTGTCTCCCTACACACTCCCCCAGGAATACCTAGTTAGTGTAGGAAGGAAAACAAGTCATAAAGAGCATAAGGGAGGTCATGGTAGACTCTAGATGACCTCTTTCTTGACAGTCAAGGCACTGGAGATTACCTGACCACCAGTCTATGCACAGTGAAAGTGATCACTGCCAATAATTCTTCTAGTCAGATTTTCCACATAGTCAATATTGTTTGTAAGTAAAATTTGCGTCTGTAGTAGTGCTGCCGTGATTCAATGGCAATCACAAAATGCAGCAGTTACATACATAAAATCTGGCTGGACAAATCCATTCCTGGAAAAAAGCAAATGCTCATATTTTGGGCATCCTTCCCTTTACTCTTCCTTTTATTCACCGTGTCTGAAAAAGCACAGAAACTTGCAGCAGATAGACTATGCATTTACCAGGGAGGCAAAATATATTTCTAAATCTGCATGTACCCCACTTTCTCCAGTTGCAAAATTCAGGCAAAAATACTTCTGAAACTCAAAAGAGCGCTGTTAGGTAACATACAAGAAAAAAGTGTCAGGGGAGGCCTTATTTATTTATTTATTTATTTTATTTTTAGGTGCTTGAGAAAAAATGGTAACAAAATATAATTTATTAAGCAAATAATGAATTATTTATTCATCAAAGAAAATGCACCCAGAGATCCTGCTGCCTACATCATGCCTTAATTCTCTATATACCTGTATATGTAATTAAGAAAATTAACATTACTGGTATGTATAGGATATGAAAAAATGTCTTATTGCAAAAATGTTGCAAATTTGCAATTTTCACTGTAGAAAGTATCTAGAATGAAAATCTGACCTAGGTGAGAAACATCATGTACCTTATATTATTGACAATATTCAAAATCGTATACAAAATGACTTTCAAGATAAACTTTTTTTTTTTTTTTAATTATAATGCTTTTATATCCTACTTTCCTTCAGTTCTATCTGAAATACATTCCATGTTCTCAAACAAAACATTTCAGCTCACAGTGCACTTTTTCCTTTGGTGATGATACTAATTTAGGTTTTTGTCTTTGCATTGTCTGTCTGTTTTCATGAAATTTGGAGGAATTTATTCCTTGAGGAATTAACTTCTGAGTTGAATTTGACTAAAATTGTCCAATGGTTGGCCAATTGGTTCAAAACTTACTGTAGAGGGAGGGACAATTGTTTGCCAGGTGTACAAACAGGCAGGGCAATCACAGAGGCATAATTTTCTAACAAGATGAAACATACTGACTGTCTATTGAGTTATGCTATTGGTTTGTGCCACGCCCAGTCTTTCTACCTAGTCTTTTTTTTTTTTCTGTCCCAAAGAAGAGATGTTAATTTTTAGTTTGTCTGACATAAAGTAAAAAAAAATAGTGTATCATGAACACTGATCTTCTCCTGTTTGCTATGCTACTACCACTAAGCATAGCTGCAAAACAACTTCAAAACAGAAAATGCTCAGGACAACACACCAGGGGGTCAGTTATTTTTCCTCATCAATTGCTTGGATAGAACTGTGTATTTCTAATACTGTTCTAATAGTATTGTCAAATAAACTTACCTTCAGAGAACTGAGGAGTTTCATTCATCTGAGTTCATTATTTATTTTGAAGATGTTTTGTTTCAAGTCTATCTCTCGTGGCCATTGAATTCGGATCAATTGTTCAAGCCCACACATGGGCTTGAGAGCCGTAGGTGTGGGAGGGATCACTTAGGACATTGAAAATACATACTTGGTCCTGTACATTAAAAAGCAGTCATGGAATTAGATATATATTTCAGATATGTTCCTATACTAGACAAATACAACTAGATGGAGCTGTGCATACTGCTTTATCTTTTCTAGAGCCTTGGCTAATTTCTAATTCCCCAGAAAGGGGTGAACCCCACACCTTCTTTTCTCCTATCAAAGCCATTAATAGAGAGGGGAAAAAAAAGCACCAGTTGGTCCCACAAAAAAAAAAAAAAAATAAACCAAAATATAACCCCATCTCCTCATATTGTACTCAAGAGGTGATACTGCCCATGTTGTAGGCAGTCTGTTTTCTCCATTTTTTTACCCCCTTTGCACTTTTATCTCCTGCATCACTGACAGGGATATGTTGGAATCAGGTCTTATGAAAGTGAGAAATCTTAACCATAGACATATAAACAAAAGAACTGGGGTTACATAAACATAATTGTGTTCCTAGGGTAAAGACATAGAAACAAGGGTTCCTCCTAGATATCATGGGTCAAACTGAAAAAAGCTACAGGTAACTCTCAAGACCATTTTCCTGAGTTCCGAATGCCACAACTGATCAGAAAACAGGTCTACCTACTTGATTTCTTACGCCACCTAGCATGCTGAGCTCCAGATTATTATTATTATTATTTTCAAAATAATATGCAGAAATGCAGGATTGATTTATCATTGTACGAACAATTTAAAATGATCAAAAGAGAAACACCCACTCTAAGAATAACAACTTAGAAATTGGGATATTGTGTGTGTGTGTTTAAATCATTTTGTCATTGTTCCCTCATTCATATAAATGGTTTTGTATGCTGTGAAGCTTCTGACATATGGGTGCATTTCATCAGTTAATAATGTTCCATGGAATTATAATACCATTTCTCATCTTCAAATTTGTCATACTTAAAAATATCTTCAGTTGAAAAATTAATATCTCCTTGGTCTTACATTGTGAAAAAAGATGCACAGAGGTGCCCTGTATGTCCCTTTTAAACTATTCATTATTTTGTTCCATTTTATTCATTTTTGCTCTGATTTAAATAATTGCAGTCATCTCATTCATTCTTCCTACTGACTTCCTACTGGAATGACCACATTTCTAATTATTTACATTGACTCTGTCTGTGACTTCTTATTTTCAGTTATCCACCCTTTTGAAGCTCCACATTGTGCTGTCACACAAATTCCTGCTCTTTTCAGCAGATGCAAATATTTGTCCATGCAATCAGGACGACGCACCACTGTGCACACAAAATTCACATCTGTGTAACTTCCAAAGCTAACCAATTTTTGCATGGCCAAAGGAAAAACTATTCCAAATGCCTATACAGGACATGGAATTATTATTATGCACACACTACTATTGGTACATTTTAACTGCACGTACGTATATCTACATATTCATACAATTTTCCTTGCAAAGAATTAGATGCAATTGTATTTCTATTTGTGTTTTTGGATCTATATGTCTTCAACTGATAGAGAGTAAGCCTAGGATATTGTGATAATCTTCACTTCTAGCTCTGATAGTCTTACTGATCTGAGATTCAAACACCAGATATTTCAAAGGAAAACAAAGATGGGCAGTTAGCTGTGTTCTAAGTAACAGAAGTAAGATCCTTCAGTACAATAGTCACTCAGTGCAAAAGCTGGGACTGCTAAAGCAAGATATGTATATAATAAAATTAGAATGAAATTCTAAAATGAAAGCAAAGGACAAGAAAACATGTAAGTAGCATCCTGTGAAATAAGCAAGTATGGGTGGAGGAATGGAAAGCTTCAGGCTGAAGATATTGACCAGTTCTTAGTTCCCACATAATTAAAATGCAATGGACAAAGAGTGTTTTCTTTATTTGTCAAAGTCTGCTATGCAGCCAGCTGGTCCAATATACTGACAGAAACAAAATGTTATCTGCCTGCTGTATCTCTGTTCTCTTCACTTATTGACCCAACATCCAGGAATGAAACCTATATAGTAAAGGCTCCTACCTTTATCACAAGTGCAGACTCCTATCAGAGAACTTAAGGTGCCTTCTTAAAATGTAGCTTGAAAGCATTTAAATTATAGAGAATAATGTATCTTGGTGTGTTTTGGAAGTCCTCCCAAAGGGTAGATCAATGGTCTTAAACAAATGTAATGGCTTAAGGTAAAGGCATAGCTACTAAATGACATTTTGAAAAATAATGGGATATGGTAATGACAAGGTAGATGAGGTATTAGAGATTATTCTTCATATTTGTTCTTATTTATAACTGAATGATAAACTGGCAAACTACAGCTATGAAGAAAGCATAGATATATTTTTCTTATGCTTTATTTTGCCTTACTTTTATATGTGTTGTGTTGTATCTTAAAGCATGTCTGGGGACAGAGGGTTAGTGTTGATGATGAATCATATATCAAAGCACTGCTCTCTGCCATTAATGGCTCTGTAGACCTATCTGACACAGGAATACAGAATTCAGGTATTGGGTATGCAATACAAACATCTGTGGTCCTATCACAGGACAGCACATTCTCCTGCTGTCTCTTCTACAGAATTTCCATGTTAAATGGCAGATGGGGTTTAGGAACATAGCTGGAGGCATATAGAAATAGGAAGAGTACTGAGTACGTGGTTAGTTGCTTCTGCAGTTGGCTGGAGAGCCAAGAGAAACGATTGGGACAGGCTCCTCAGGGAAGAGGTCATGGCACCAAGCCTACTGGAGTTCAGGAAGTGTTTGGAAAACACTCTCAGATGTATGGTCTGATTTGAGGGTGATCCTGTGTGGAGCCAAGAGTTGGACTTGATGATCCTTGTGGGTCCCTTCCAACTCAGGATATTCTATGATTCTATGAGTTCTATGAATTCAGAACTGAGGAGGCAGATGTGGGCTGGGGGAAAGGCAAAATAAAGAGTTTCCGCCATTGGGCAGAATGCATATCTACATGCTTGAGGTGTGTGGTAAGGTCAGACACTGGCCTGCCTGATTGACAGGCCTGCAGAGCCATGACCTTATGATGTGATGCAGCAGTGCATACTGCACAGATGCAGAGGCTGAGATGAAAGCTTTCCTGGCTGCCTTTCATCCCTCAGCCCAGTAAGTCCACACCTCTTCTGTTTTGATGTGGGAGTCTATTTCTGAGACCTATCTGATGATAAATTATTTTTAGGAAAAATGCTTAGAGAGCATCCAGTCTTCTGACAAGCTCAAGTTATAGGTATGAACCAGTATTTAATACTGAAGGTAAGCAATGACTGGAACTTAATGGATCTCTTGAATTCTCCGTGACAGATGTTTTAAACAGATGAAGGTGAATCTTTGCCAGAAAAAATGCTTGCTTACGCCAGCATCCTGTCTTGAACTTTGGTCAATGCCAAATACTCAGGAAAAAATTATGGACAAAACAACCATACGGGCCCAGCGTCCAGAAATCTGTGACTCAGGAACTGTTGGATCTAGAGGTGATGCTTCTCCATGTAATAGCCTTTGACAGATATATCTTCCAATGATTTTGTTCAGCAGCTTTTTGAACACATATAAGCCTTTAGCATCAAGAACGTGCTGTGTGGAACTCCACAGTTTATTTAAACATTGCCTGAAGAAATGGCCTTTCTGTTTGTTTTGAGTTTACTATCCATGATATCTCCAATTTCTTGCTCTGGAAAAGCCAATGAACAATTGATTCACAGACTTTGTTCTCCATGCTACCCAGAATTTCATAAGTGTCTAGCATACAGATTTTTAGCTGTCTCTTTTTCAAGCCTGCAGCCACTTATCTTTTTCTACTGTTTTTCTACTTTCTACTGTTCCACTACTTTCCAGTTGTTCCACATAGAGAATCCCTTCCATAGATTTGATTTCACTTGTACCTGTGATATTTTACTGGTTCCTTTTTGGGAGCACTGGAATATTGGAGTCCTACTCAAGATCTGTGTATGCTAAAGATTTGTACAATGCCATACTGATGTTCTCTGTTTTGTTCTTTGTTTGATCCCTAAAAAATTATAATATCCAAATTTCTGTTTGTATCATTATTGAGCTGAAGTTTCCATGGAACTGTTTTAATCCCCAGATCCAAGTGAAACCTTCTTAGAGGTTCTCACTTTTTGTCTATCACATTACATTTATATAGCTTGAATTTCATATGCCACTTACATTTTTACACTGTTGTCACTCAGTCTCATAATATCTCTCTTTTTTTTCTTTAGAGACAGGGTCTCTAAGGACAAATCCTGAGACTTATTCTTGTAGACCTATACTGGTTACCTCTCTTCACTGTGAAAATTTTCATTTTCTCCTATCCTACGTTATCTATTTTTAACCTACTACTTACATGGATTAGGACCTTCACATTGCCCAATAGCTGTTTCATTTCTTTAGCAACTTTTAGACCATTTGGAAATCCAGATAGATTATACTGTCCAGATTTCCTTATTCTTATGTGATCATCCTTGTTCTTTTAAAGTAGTCCTATAGGTCAGTGAAGAGATGAGATCTGAGTTCCTAGAACACAGAGTTACTTTAAATCTTGTCTTTTTGTTCCATTTTCTTCCAGCAGTTCAGTATAACAAAGACTATCTGATAAGTCTTGCATAGAAAAAGGGATATTTGGGAGAATACTTTCCATACTTCTCCATAGGGACCACAGATGAAAAACATTTGTTGAGCTTTCCTACTGTAACTTTATCTTTTCTGAATGTTTCTTCTATACCTTTGTACTTATTGGCCCTACATCTGCTTTGGCAAGTTTCCTGCTCCTGATGTGTTTAAAATAGAATTTATTAATTTTATGCCTTGGAATTTGTCCTTCAAGCTTTTTCTTCTCTGTCTTTGTGTTTTTAATTTTCATCTGTTATGTTCAGTACAGCGTCTTATAAGTCTCCATAGAATTTTACCACAGAGCTAATAGGATTCACATGAATTTGGGTTTTACCTCAAGGAAGGATGCTCTGAATACATACCTTTGCTGCTCCTGTGGAAAAGACATTCATGAAAACTGCTGCAGGAGTTCTTCAGTGGTAGAAAAGAATTCTGGATAAGAAAATGGTATTAGTATGACCAAGGGGTAATGACTGATTTATCACATTCTGATACTGGGGAAAAGCAGATGAACTGGATTATTGGGCTACAACATCTCTTGCTCTGTGGACCAGGACCAGCTTATTTATGTTTTGGACAACTGACATTTCTGTAACAGTGACATGAGGGGTATGAAGACATTAAAAGTCACAAGGACAGATCAAAAACAGTATCACCTTTAATCAGTTATTTAGCCAGTCTCATAATTTTGGATGTCTGACTCATGATTTTGGAATTTTAGGGTTGTCAGTTCTCGTACTTGCATATTTAAAATCATAGTCTTCTTAAAGTGTTTCCCAGCTTTCCTAAGATATTGCTATGACTTTCAGACCTGTGCTGACATACATACTTTGTTAAAGTATTTAATTGTTTCATTTTGTTAATGACGCTTCTTCCTTAATTATTTTTGATTTATGTATATGTGGATTTTTTTTTTTAATTCTAGTCATTATGCAGTGCTAAAATTAGAGCTTTCCATAGTTTTGGCGGGCCTTTTCTTTCTTTTTTTTTTCTTTTTTCCACTGCTGATAGTTGTTAATTATAGTCATTTAAAATTATTTTAATTAATAAAATATACCATAAACAGTTTTTTTTTTTTTTTCTGATACCAAAATCGTATTAACAGTGTTTGGGAAAACACAAGGGGGAGCACAAGGCAGAGCAAAAAAAGTCTTTCATTGGCATATATTGTTGTGAGACAATGAAATCTGAATATTGCCCACCCTGATCCCCACTGGGATCCTTAAGTCCACAGAATGATCCTAATTGAATTTTCCCTGCCTAAATGGAGTATGCCCTGTTGTGAACCTGCTTTGAGCATGATGACAGGATGGGACGTCTCAGAGCATCACTTCTGTGAGACCCAGGGCTTTCCTTCTATTACTTCTATTACCTAAACAAATAACCTTGCACAAATCAATTTACATCAATCCAACCTAGTGGTTTAAAGCTCCTTCCTTCTCTTTCAAATGTCTCAATCAAGTTTCAAGTGAAATTGCTTCAATATTTTATCTCTTAAAATGTGTCTGTGTATAACAAGAGAAATCTGTAATTTTTATTAAAATTATAGAGACATTTAAAAGACTAAATTAATGTATGGGTCATAGCAAGTTCTTTCTGATCTGTAACACCAAACACAGAATTCCTTAGCTACACTCATGTTTTTATTTACACTCAGATGAAGTTGTGAAGTGAGATTAATCTTGGATTTTTTGCTCTTTTTCTCTTTCATTCATCACAAGAATAACATAATATTACAACATTTTGTTGTATAAAATTAAATATCACACCCACAGTGTGCTTCACCCATATTTACTCAAGCAATCACATGGGATAGTTCTTCATGGTGCTACCTGTGTTAATACACTTGAAATAGATAGGAGTATGAACAATGATTATTTAAATTTATGGGGAAGTTGTTTGAAACTTAATGAATTTCATTACTCCAACAGATAATATGACATTTTTTCAAGTCTTGCTATTTTGTGTGTGTGTGAAGGATTTTCTCTAGAAAAAAAAATCTAATTTAGCTTCCTCTTTCTTTAGAAATTACATATTAGTGCACGATTGTTTTCACACAAGCCCTGAGTTAATCCATAGCCCTGTGTTTTTGTAATAACTCCAGTGTTTTATATGAATTCTAATAATTTTATGTGCAGGAATAGTACTGTTGTCAAATTAAGCTCCTGTGTAATGACTATGTTTTTCTTCTGTTTCCATACTCAAAGAGTAGTGAGTAGGGACTGACAAAATAAGCTAGACAAAGTATTTGAGAACTGACAATGTCTAATAATTAAATTGACATTTAAGGTTTTATATACGTATATATGGAATTGTATTCTTAATGTTTCTATCTGTTGAAGTTTTTGTATTTGAAATATGAACAAACAATTGTACATCTCACTCTTTGCCTTTGGCTGAGTCGTTAATTTTCCTGCTTTGGGGAAAATATGAGCTGGATATTTCTAGCATGGGACAACTTAATATGATGTTTATGGGTTTACAAAATATTTTGTATTTGTTCAGAAGACTACGTATGCCTTTTTAAATATCAATATTCTGAGGAATGATAGGATATTTATAGCATTGCATTGCATGACATCTTTTAAAATTCTATTACATTTGTCTTCAGGTTGTTATTCCATGAAGTTTCTATGACAATATTGCAAATAGTTGCAGTTGCTCAACTACATTTGAGATTTGGGTTTAGACATATTGACCTGTGATGAAGCAAAGGTTTGTTATGCAACTTTACTGCACAGGAAAGACAGTTATTAAAGAAAAATAATAACAAAAAAGCACAATATCTTGCTTAGCAAACTACATACAGATTACAAAACAGTGCACAACACAGTATTTCAAAGCAGTTATTCTGATTTTTATCGTTCAGGCTTCTGAGTTTTAAAATATCTGTGCTGTATAGTCAGATTTGTTAAGTGCCAAATGTCCCTCCACCAATTGTTGCAAAGATATGAAAAAAGAAAACACATTTTGAAAAGTGCTCAGTATTTCATTGTTTTCAGTTTTGTCAAGAGAAAATTAGAAATCAGAGAAAAAGAACAAACAATAAGCTTCTGATTTAGTCTTTCAGGACCATACTTTCTGTGCTTTCTGTGCTGACCTTATAGAGTATTTTCAAGCGGCTTTGTTTCTTCCAAGATCATTTTCAGTTGCCTGTCTAAAAGAGTTCCCTTTCCATAAGGCTTTGGAGTCTGAAAATTCATTCAAATGAAAAAGGAGAGAGCAGAAGGAAAAATATAATGCAGTTCCTAATTAACATACTTCAGTTGTCCTATCCCTTTTGAATTAGAGCAAAGAAATTGTGTACATCACATAATACTTTTACAGACACAACAGAAATTCAAAGATTTTCTAAAAAGTGAAAAAAATACTTTCTCATTGTTGTGTTTATGTATATACATATTATTATTATTTTTACAGCTCTTTTTATTACACATGAAAACTTAAGTATTCTTTGCTTAAAACCTAAGGATTCAAGGTTGAAAAATTTGTATTAGATGCAAATTTCTCCATTCTCCCTAAACAGTTCATCTGTCATTAAATTTTGTCAGTGACACTAAGATGCTCTTCAGTCATCCTTCTTCCACATTCCCAAACTCTGACTCTGGATTGCATGGGACAAGCAGAATTTTCTTGCTCTAAACAGACTGTGACCACAACAAAACAAAACATACTTAGCTCACATTGATGTGCAGTGCAAAAAACACATGCACACAAATATACAAAATTTATAATTGTCCATTTATTGACTGTAGTTCATACTGTTTTCATTTATGGCTTGCCTGATGTTATGCTGTAGAAATCCATGGACTCTGCAATCCACCCTTTCTTCAGAAGCAAAGGGAAACATAAATAGGTGAGAAAAAGGATCATCAACCTTTTTCCAACTTTTTGAAAATCCTACTGAAGCCCTGCCAGAAACATTCCATATAGTTATGGACAGTGTGTAGAGTGAGAGAGAGTTGAGATCACCTTGCCCCCACAAGGCTTGGTACTACCATAGCTCAATAGCTTCATATAAATCTTGCTCTAGTAACTCTGTGCAGCTCTGCAGACTGCAGTGCAGGCATAAGCCAAAAAATATTATCATAAAACCCTCAGCTGATTCCTTTGTACTGCACTCCAGTCTCTTTAGGGAAAGTTTTATCACTTCCCTCATATTTTAATTGTATCCATTCTACAGCTGGTAGCAAGATGTCTGAACAAATGACATGAGTTGACAAGCCTTTCAAAAAATTGGAATGACTGGGTTATCTCTTTCTATTGGTGTGAGAGAGAAAAAAAAGGAGAGTAAATGAGAAGAAAAAGTAGAAACAGTTTCTTCCCATGCACTGTTCTCCCAAATAGAGCAAAAAGGTGAAGATTGTATAACCTCTCTAGCCTACTGCCTGTTTATGCAGTAAATCTATACCAGTAGGAGGTTTATTAATTTAACTGTGGTCTTAAGTATAAGAATGATACGAGTAGCCTTAGATCATATTTATTCAGTTAACAGGGGGATTTATTGGCAATGTCTGATAACCATATTTTGTAGTTTAGATCATTGTTTTTCCTTTATATTACATAGTTTCTCTCTATCTTGCTATTTAAAATAAGACATCTCTGTAGTCCTGAATATCAACAAAAAAAAAAGGTCTGTAGCTGGATGACATAATTTGGCAATCAGCAAATTAGAACAGCATGTAGCTTCTGATGAAAAAAATATTAAATGTGTGTCTCATAACTCTGCTGCTGAGGTTTAGTTAAATACATAACCTTTATTTGAACTTATCTCATTAATCATGGGCAACAATGTAGCTATTTCACATATGGGACTGTGGAAAAAGATAGTATGGTCATTTACTACCGCGGAGTGTTCAGTCCCCAAAGAAGAAAGATAATTTCTGTAGGGAGAGTTGACAAAGTACAGGTTAAATACCCACACTGGCTTTCCTCCAGAAAGTTCATGAAATTGAATATTTTTTTTTTCCTGTTAAATTACAAAAAGTTCACCTTATTAGAGGTTGTTAATAAGAGTTGTTAATAAGAGCTCTGTTTTTTCAGTATTTTTTCTTTTCATTGGGACAGCAGTTCCCTGTTATGGAACTGAGAAATGTCTCCCTTTAGCTTGTAGCCTTTCCCTCGTTTTTGCTCCTACTTAAATCTGCAGTCCTCAGTTTCACAGCAGACAGTCGGGAGTCTGATAGTCTCAGGCAACAGGTTTTCACCTGGCTGGGTATCCTGCTAGCTCGTTGCCTTTCTTCTGCCCCCAGCTGCTAGTCACTAGACTTGTTCCAGCGATCTTTTGTTTCTGAGCATCAGAGGCTGACTCACTGCTATCTATGGGGTCTTGCTAGATGCTGTGACCTTAAAGAAAGCAATGCCCTGTCAGTTTCAAAAATGACCCTCCGCTACTGAAACACTCTTTATATAAAACCTCCCCTGAGGGGCAAGCATAGTACAGTGTTACACTGAAATGTTGCCATTTCCTTCTGCCTATAAATACACAAGGTCCAGCATTCTCCTAACATATCAAATCCCAGATCCAGTCCACTGCGACATAGAAGGAGATTAAATTTCATCCTCTTGATGATGTGGGAATTTGAGAAATTAATATTCAAAACTCCTAATTATAAGAGGAGTGGTGTGCCTGTCAAAATCAAATGATGACATGTATGATAAGCCTGTGATCTTCCCGAGTTTTCTTAGGAACCCAAAGCATGCCTGTGGCAGATGTATGCACCTAACAGCAATCATACCCATGAGGTACCTCTAAGGCTGCTGTCCCTCTGTGAGGACCAAATATCGAGGCTGTAGGTGAGACATGAGAAAGTGCAATCACATCATACAGTGGACGGTACTGGGGGTACAACCACTGCCTTTTTCCTTCTTTTTTCTCCAATTAAAAATAATACTGTGGGTGTAACTTGCTCCAAAAACTTGTGGTATCTTGAATACCAAGCTCATTAATTACAAAATAGCATATATACTAGTCCTCTAACAGTGCTAGTAACATTATGCTTTTGGCTATGTATATTCCTTTTTCATTTGCTAACTTAACGGTATGTCCTGGTTGCCTTTTCATAGCTTCAATTTACATTTGGTATTATTCATTAATATTTATCATTACATTTTAGATAGCTTTTTTATCCATGGATTTCAGCAAAGGAGGATAATAATCACAGAGTCCTTTCACAGATATTAGAATCAGAGAGCTTCAAACTCCAACTCTCAAATGTCATTGGGTATCTCTCTGTAGTCCTCAGACGTTTTGTGTGCTACTTAGGCTACAGTAATTTACCCCAGCCACTACAGAGCTTGGAGGAACTGGTGAGATTTTAATCTCTGACACTGAATGTGTTTGGATTCATTGAAGCCTGGTCTGGACTGGGAAACCAGACTTCTGCAGGAATCAAATTGAAATCTTCAGGATGCATCTGTGGATCTGACCTTGCTCAAAGAACTGTTCTGCCAGGTAATTGACTATACAAAAGATGCCAAAAAATACCAAAATACCAAAGCAGGCCCCTGTGCCCCTGGTAGGCTGGGATGATAGGAGCACAGACTTGACTATTCATTACCAGGTGAGTACCATAGCCAAGATTTTAGGTCTTCTGCAGAGGGTACTTCAATGAATATCTGGAAAGTGAGGTTTTAGGGTCTAGTTTCTGTCATTCCAGTTGAGGGATCCAGTTTAGAAGGCTGTGGATATTATGGCTTTCCTCATGGTCCCTGTGAATGTTGAAATACTGATGCACGTGACAGAGAACATTGCCAGAGTGGCCAGTGCCTACAGTACACCGTCAGGTTGCAGATTCGTGTCTGTTGTCTAAAACAGAGAGATTGCACATTAGAGTATAGGTCTCCATAATCTCTAATGACTGTTCTTCCAGTCAGTTTTCAGCAGTTTGGGGAGTGTGCTTTCTCTTGCTGTTTGCAGAGGAAAGGCTTAGTACAGTTCCCACCTTGTAAAGAATTTAATTGTGGAAGTGGCTGCCTTTTTCTGGTTCTCAATACAAGAATCTTGTGTGGTCATACGAGTGTAAGACACTTGCACATCACTTCCAGGACCTAGAAGGTGACTCCCACTCTCCATACATCGATTCTTTTTACTTTCTGGCCAGACAAGATGAAATCCAGGATTAATTTGAAATGACAGAATATTTAAGGGAAGATTTGAATGAGTCTGGCAAGTGTGAGTCAGCTGCTGTCTTCAGTCATTACCTGAGTAGCTGAAGGTCCCTAATACACCAAAATAACACATACTGAGAACTATCCATGTGTCCTGTTGCATGGAGCAATAATAATCTCTGATTTATTTTCAATGTGTTACTGTGCATGAACACCATATTCAAAATAATAGTAATCATGTAGCCAGAAGACAATGTTCCTTTCCTGTCTCATAAACATTATCAGGTTCCTATTCTGCAACCTCCTGTGTATGTGCTAAGTACCAGGCATGAAAAGCTACAAGAAGAGCAGGCAAGACTTGATCTTCATTCCCTGTTTGTCAACACCCTTAGAATTTGGCTGCTATAACTTGTGGTGGCCTGTTTTGGCAGAGCTGTTGCAACCCACCTTTAAGTTGCCTTGAGTCATGACTGAAACAGTCTTTATCTAAAACAGCATGTTTATAGTTTTGTGAATATCAAATTCTTCACTTGCTCCCTTTTTGCTAAGTGCCTGTGAGGAAGCAAGAAGAACAGCCATGCTTCCTTGAAGACTTTAAAACAACATACATTGTATCTGTTATAATGGCATGGAGACATCCCACCCCTTAAAATTGAAAATATGCAGATAAAAGAAAAAAGACATAAAGATATATTTAGGTTCCTAAGGAATTTGGACATACATAGTATTAAAAGACTGTATGTAAATAAAAGCAAACTCTTAAGCCTAATTTCAGAAGCCCTGGCTGTTTTTCCAAAGCTAGTGAAAAATATTTAAAATCATTCATCAAAATCTCTTGCAGTAAGCAGCACCAGATGTGTGGGTGATGATGTAGAGAGACATCTGAAACTTGAAAATCACTGCCCAAACATACCCTTTGGATCATACTTTGAGTCACGTTCAGTCATGTTGTGGATTTAGAGAGACAACTTAGATGTGCCATGCTGAATTATTATTCCAGTTTGTTCCAGTTTATCCCACTACAACAAACGGAATCATGGGGTAAATTTGGTGGTGAAGCTGGAGGAGTTGTGTTTCATTTCCACTCACCCAGGCAAGTCTGAGGTTCTGTTTGATGCAGAAACTCCTTGAAAGGCAGGCTAAAATTAGGGAGCTATTTACAGGATTCTAGACTATGCATTTGCTTTGAAGTGAAAATTCTTCTGAAAGAAAACACCACTCTTAGAGAAATATTTGTAATATTTACTATTCTGCTTGTAATGAAAATGACTTTTTAATAGGAAATACTTTTACCTCTTTTCAAATAGTGTTTAGATAATCTTTCAACAAATTATGTAAAACTACTGGCAGGTTATAAAGAACACATGTTAGATGACCATTGATTTTTCCTTTAGTGATCTTAAGAGAGAAATTAATTAGCAAACAGTGGGATTTGTCTGCACTATACCTCCTGCCCAGTCAGCTTCGAATATATCTATCTGGTGAAACTGTCAATTAGGTGAAAAACAAGAAAAACACTGAATGAATATGTAGGAGCATGTTTATTGTCAGGAATATTTCAGTTTTCATATGAAGTGTGGCTTAAAAAGAGTTACTTCAACATTTAAAACCTCTTTGCTAGTGAAGTGGAGCAAATGATCTAAAAGCAAATGTAAAAGGTATCATAGTTTAGGAATTAACATTGTCCCAAACTTTAAAACGTTTGACTATTAAATGAGTTTCTCACAGGCTGTCAAAAAAAAAAAAATCATATGTGAAACATGCACCTGCACCCATGACTCACATAGTAACTGACATGATGGGTCAAAGATGCTTATACAGTAGTATACAGGTAGTTGAAGAACATATACCTTCATTCTACCTTTTAACCCAGTGAAAGCTGGTACTGTATGTCCTGAGCCAAATTTGCATAAAGAGCTTTTTGTCTTTGGGATGTAGAGGCATCTCATGAAGGGATGAAGATCCCCCTGAATGCAGAGACCCATTTCAGAAAGGGAAAGTGAGAACAAAACTATGGTTTTAGGACACTCTTCAGCAAAGAAAGTATAAGATAAAAAGAAGTAAGAATGATAACGTCACTATCCTTGCCTCTGCTGTCAAGAGGATGTTGAAAATGCTTAATAAATCAGTCCACATAAATAAATTAAGAGGATGATACTTGACTGGTGAATCATGAGATAATAGAATTGAACAGCTCAACATAATGAAAAGTGGATGTTTTGGAGCAAACCTATATCCTTTGAATACCTTGGGAATTTAAATTTTGAAACAAAGTACTTTCTGTCTTTATGCCAATTAGATGGCAGCTGAATCATGTTTTATGATACCTTCATTGTAGAGAGAAGCAATGGCAGCACCAAACCCTGTCTTAGTCCTTTTGTGGATCTAGCCTAAATGCTACAGTCCTTATTCACACTGAATAGTACCTGTTCATCATAATGAACTAATTTGAAGCAGACTTCCCTCATGGGAAATATGTAGTAAAAAAGGAAAAAGTAAAAATATAAAGAAAGTTCATTTGTGCTAGTTAAAAAAAAAAAAAAAGTTGTAAGTTTAAGACAGTGAAATAAATTAGGATTTATATTTAGTTAACAATGAGTTATCACAAACTGTTCCCATATATTTCCTGATGGCTTACCATTACATAACCCACTCTATAATGTACATCTGGCATACTGTACTTCTATTCAGATCACTTTAATTAAACCAGCCTCCAAGCTCCCATATAAAACAATGGAAGTTCTGAAATGAAGGAAAACAGCAGCCCAAATTCATGAATAGCCCTGTATGCAAAGGCAGGCAATCTGCAGATTAGTGCAGTGGTTTCCTGTTGTTAACACCATAAACTTGTTGAACTCTGTTAGTTAAATTCTTCTAACTTCAGCCCAGTCACTGGAGCTACTGCAGAGGAGATGGGCCAGAAGAGAAAAGGAAAAGAAGGAAAATATGAATAGCTTTTTAGATTGGGAAAAAAAAAATCTAGCTTTGTGGCCTTGAAAAGGACTTCAGTGCTTTGGAACTTTCTGAATAAAACTGCAATATCAGTATTCTCTCTCAAAGACAAAAATTGCTTAAACCAAATAATCAGTAATAGATAGGAATGAGAGGCCGATGTTGAAACAACTTCTAAAAGGATCTTGATGATTTGGACTTAATTTTCAGTAAACGTCTTCCTTAGCCACCAATCTCAGAGGGATTGAGAAGTCCCTAGTAGACAGAGCTCTTCTCATGGGGACCTCAATTATATTCATTTAAAAATAAACGATATTGTAGTGTTTCGGTGCAGAAGGTTATTTCCACAGTCTTCAAAAATCTTGATATCCTAACAAGCTATTTAAATCCTCAAGCAATTACCAGACATTTCTTTTAAAAGCTTCGGGATTGATATAATTCTTTATTTTAAAATGTTCTTGCAGGCCTCTAACACATTCTTAGCATGGATAAGAACCTTTGTATAGGGAATGAATGAAGTCTGCTGATTAGAGGCTTATTTTCATAGCTATTTTTCATGAATGCTGCAGATTCTGTGAACAACAGTAAGAAAAAAACATGAATACAGAATAGAAACTATGATATATTTAATCTTTATAAAAATATTATATTATACATTAGCTATTATAGAATATTATACTATTACAAGATCATAATATCATAGTATAATTCATGCTGGGGGAACCTTACAAGGACTATAATCCAAACTTGTGCTCAAAGCAGGATAGGTCATGAAAGATAGACACTCCAACCAGATACCAACAACTGATAAAAAAGAAAGCTGAAAGATTTCACCAGAACCCAGTCAAAGTATAGCTTAGTGGTTTAGAAATGTTGGTAATGTTCCCTTCGGCTCCAGTTATTTAATTCAGCTGAAAGTGGAATTAATTGGTCAAGGTAAGGTTATCTCATTAATAAACAAAATGTGTACCTTAACCCATAAAATGAGTTCTTGGTATGGACCATCATTCTATAAACTACTTGATATGTAACTGATCCAGACCGTAACATCTGTTTACAGTATATTCTTTGTGAAATGCTTTGCCAAATTGTGCACTTCTCATTTTTCCCTCTATTTGCACCTTTTTAACCAAACCTTCACTTATGGAACAGCATCCTAAACACAAGACCATAGACATGAAAGTGATCTCTTCTGATCTCTTGAACAGAAAGGGCTAATTTCACCAAATAAATTATTTGCAATGCATAATATTACCAGTGAAAAGAACTCCATAAGCCACAGGGGAGAGAGGTTTCTCTTTTTCCTGCTGCTTCTGCTGCTCAGGG
Source organism: Anser cygnoides (assembly GCF_040182565.1). Taxonomy (NCBI): domain Eukaryota; kingdom Metazoa; phylum Chordata; class Aves; order Anseriformes; family Anatidae; genus Anser; species Anser cygnoides. The sequence continues at coordinate 97,441,477 of NC_089874.1, read as the reverse complement.
AAATATTGATGTTTTAGACATGAAGATTATCCAAAATGACATTAGTCTAGTCACAACTCTAGCAAAATCCTCCTGTGTTATACAAATTAATTTGCTGTGAAAACCTGTATAAAGTGATTCTGAACAAATAGAGGAATGCTGAAATAATACTTAGTTATATAAATAAAATCTGTAATTAAGATTTAGGATGTGGAGTTTCTATTTCTGCTTCCACAGAGCACTGATATCCCTTTTGTTTAAAGACTCACGAGTTAGAACATTATTTTATTCTAAAGTACAGGCTGTAAGAATTAAAGACATAATAATTTCAAAGGGAAATAATTATAAGGTAATGATATATTAATCGTGTAAGGCAAGATTTGGTATGACTGTGTGGAGATGTGAGGTAAAGGGGAAGAGAAGGAAGGGAAAAGTGGAAGAAAAAAGGAGGAAGCTTAGAATTAGGATCATATCCCTGTATATAAGCCACTCAGAAGTGAACACGCAGTGGACGTAAAAGTCCTATATGTCACAAAAGGTGAAATGATATACAAAGCTTTCAGTGGTCATCCTGCCAAGTATTCATCAACAGAGGCAAAGAGAAGCCTTAGTACATTTTGTATACATGCTTTAAAAATGCAACAGAGACCTTCCTGTGTTGCTGAAGCAAATCCATGAGGTCCACAGGTACACGTGGACTTCTACTGAATGGAGCTAACCAGTGACATGGTCATTCTGGAATGGGGGAAACAGTTCCGCTGGAGAGAATGGCGATCCTAATCCTGCGAGCCTGGGTGCAGAAATCACCACTGACATACTGCGAACAACAAGAGAATGCAGAAGATGAAAAACAAAGCTCAGATCTGCAAAAATTAATGACTGTGCACTTTGCAGTAAGAAAATTAGGGTACTTATTTAGATGGGCTGTAAGCCCATCCACAGACATTTTGCAGTGCACATCAGAATCCCAGGGAATCGGCAGAAGAACAGCATCCAGGCAAAGAGAGACTGGGTCAGAAACTGCCAGTGATCGATTATTAGCCAGTAACAGGGAAAAGCAGAAAAGAAACACTTGTAGTGCTGCAGCCTTTCAAACAGTGCACTATAAATCCTGCTGTTTTCTCCAGGTATTAGTCTTTCTGTTTTCACAGGGAAAGGAAATCAAGAAAAACATGGAAAGGATCATGTGTAAGTTATGACCATGTAGGGAACTGAAAGCTCCCTTGTGTACATATCAGTTGACTTAAAATAACTGGAGATTAGGTGTCCAAATTCCTTAAGATGTTTGAACGTTTTAGTCACTTCATTAATCACTGAAGCTAGGAAGGGGATAGAGTATGCTTGCTTCCATGCAAAGAACCATAAGAGGGTTTTCTGTGATTGACACAGATGTTAGATGTTAGATACTGAGAAAGGTTTCTTTGGGTTCATTGTTTATTTGATGAAAATTACAGCTTTAGAGGAAAGAAAGAAAGAAAGGAAAAAAAAAAAAAACGAAAAAAAAAACCCTTAAAGCCCCAGATTTTGTTTCAACATTTGCAAAATAAATTACCTTGATTTTTGAAGTGAAACTTCATTTCAATATTTCTGAATTTAATGAACAAAAAAGAAAAGTAATTTTGCACATACAGGTCTGCTAATAAGACATGGCATTTTTAGGGATTGCTGGTCTCATGAGGTTTTCAAGGTCTGAAAGGAAGGTGAATCGTAATGTGGAAATGTGAACTTGCTTCCACACCCATGCGTAGGATGGGACAATTGTCCCAAATATTTTAATGTAAGATTTTCATACTCTAGCAGTATGAAATATACATGCTTGCCAAAGAAACAAGATTTCAGACTAAAAACTAACTAGTTCTAAACTGTGAACAGAGTTCCAAAAAGGTAACATCCCAGGTGACGTTTTCAGTCAGTAGCAGTGACTATAAAGTTCTGTAGTTTTTCTGTTTGTTTGTTTGTTTTAGGGGTGGTAATAACTGACTAGAGAAGATACCTTATTTCTAACTATATTTGAAAATATAATTTGTATATTTGGCACTATATTTGGATAAACATGATCATGTTGAACTGTATGAATTTCATTAAATGCTATACCATGTGAAGAGTTGTTACACCAGTAAGGAGATGCTTCAAGAAAATCATGCAAAAAGAGATAGTTTGAGCACGGCTTTGAATGGAAGTGGATGCATTTAAGAGTTAATGCAACACTTTTATTGCAATGTGTTCCTCCTTATGTTAATTAACTTTTATTGTTGTATCGATTAATTTTTTGCTACTGGAAGTGATGGGTAAAATTCTACATATACTACAATCATCATCATATATCCTGTGATTCTGTGCCCCACAGCAAGTTAAATCTTCTGCAAAACATCAAAGTACATTTAATATTAGTTTGTATAGTTATTTGTGTATAGCAAAATCTGTGCCATTTTCTAAAATGTTAGAAATCCAAACTGAGGTTGGCCACAAATTGCCTAATTTGAGACAATGAATTCATTGAGCTTTGAGGATGTGTTCGCAGTTTTTCTTCTGTCACTTTTTTTAACATTTTGAGTCACTAAAGCTCCATGCTGAAAAGGTCTAATACCTGTGGTTTACAGTCATGTTACCCATTCATTAGAAGGGATTCTCTGAACCACTCCTTCCCCTGCCCAGCACTGAGGTTTGAGAAAAAACCCACACATAAAACAATTGCAGTCAACAAAACAATCAACCCCATTGTTCTCTGCAGGGTTTTGCTCTAAAGAGTACATCAACTGAAATTATTTAGAAAACTAAATTGCTGCAAGATGGAGTCAGAAGCATACTGGCAACACTTTGAAAAATCATCTTGTTTGTTCTCTGCTTGCTTTTAAAAATATCTTTTCATTAAAAACATTAGTGAGAAAATATTAATAGAAAATTCGATATAGCAATTTCAGTGTAAGAATAAGCACTTATTACTTGACTTTTGTAGACTACTATTTTCCTGTAATGTTGTTCATGGGATTTTTCATGAATGCAAATATTTCCACCTGAAGACAGTGATGTATAACATCACAGCTGAAACATTTTCCCTGGCTTTGTTTCTATCAAAATTTTATAGACAATTTCATGACAATCGAGCTGAGCTGAGAATGATGATTACCTCTTTAAGTTACAGGTTCCTAAATCAAGTTATCTGGTATTTCTTAGGTTAGTCCAATGCAGTAAAGAGAAGACATTTCTGATGCTATTAATGACATTTTGAAAAATTTAATTCATGGCCTGTATGATGGCTGATGTCAGAACCTGGCTTTAGACAAGATGATCTTGAGAATGGAGATAGAGCATGTGCTCTTGACAAATTTTTGAAAAACATAACTCTGTCTACGTCTCCATTTCGGAGAGTCAGAATGAGCTGTTGTTATCCACAAGAAATAAAAAGGGCAAAACTCTCATTATCTTCAAAGGGATCAGGATTTCCCCTGAAACTAATTTAAGTTATAATACTGATTTTACACATAGTTACCAGTCACAGTTAGAGAGTCAAGATATGCCAGTACTTATCATATAGCAATATTGAGATAGCTTTTTTCTTTTTTTTTTCTTCCTATTTTATTTCTAGTAAGACTGAAAGGTAACAATTATCATAAGATGAAGATGGCAAAGTCATTTAGATTACAGTTTTCAAACTTGAGATACCAAAATCAAACATTAAATGCATATTTAGGTACCAAATTAGCCACGGGTTGCTTTTAAACCTATATCAAGGAAAGACACCAGTGAGGTTTATCTAAGATAATTATTTAGCTGCCTAAAAGATACAGGAATGGTTAGCTAGTCAAACAACCAAAATACAGTAGTTTTTGGACAAATTAAATACTAGGAAGTTAGTATTTTCAGTACTTGTTGTCTCTTAAAGAGGTGATGATGGAAGAAAATTCTAGACTGAAGCTCATATCAGCTGATTACTGTATCAGCTCTCTTGATCTGAAACTAAAGGATTGCCTGGAGTACATTTCAGTGATGTAAGTGACTTAAGCATAGTAGGTAAAGCAATTAAAAAACTTCAGGACTGAGTGAGCGGAAAAATCATCTTTACTTCTGAGTATGACAAGTGCAATTTGTTATTATTGGATTTTCTTTTTAAAAAGATAGGTTTCTTTTTTGTTCAGAAGTTATTTAATTTACACTTGTGTCTGTGGCACAAGTGAAGTAATTAATTTCATCTGTAATTTCTTTGTGAATTTCATTATATGAAATTATTGCATGTGACAACAATCTATGACGGAATGTCGTAAGTGTATCCCAGAAGGGGGTACTTATTCTCTGGGCTGGTAATATTTAGAGACCTCATGTGCAGGAAAGCTACCATGCATAAGAAAATTAAAAGTGCACATGGATGTTCAACATGATGAGTGGAGCTGACAAATCTACCAGGATAACTCTCTTTACTTCCAAGTCCCCTTTTTTGTTTCTTTTTTTTTTTTTTCTTTTTTTTTCTTTTTTTTTTCTTTTTTTCTCACCTTTGCAAGTAAAGCTGTGTAAACAAAGAAAAAAGAATATTCAGACATTCACTTTCAGTAATGTTAGTCTTGTAAGAGAAAACTATGATAGCAAAGACACTTAAAAAAAAAAAAGGCAAAGCTAATTCTGTTCTGTTACTGCCTAGTCACAGAGAATGTAGGGATTTTACCTGCTTGTTTTGCATTTCTTACAGAGCAAGTTACTGATATTCTGATCTTTTAGTCTTTTTCCATTTTTACCCCAAAATAAAGTGGTTGAAATATGATTATATATTTAAAATAGTCTCTGCATTCACAGTCTGTCACTACTATGAATTTTTGATCAAACATTCTCAAATAAAAGATCTGTTTTGTAATATTAAAAATTTTAAACTCAGAATACCATAATGTCTGAGGATGGAACACCTTATTATACTATTGTCAATGACAAATATCAATGGCAAAAATCAATAAGGTACTATAATACCTAGTTCTAAATGTAATAGGAATTGAATTTTAAATCACAGATGTCTATAATGTAATATATGTTATCTATGTAACATATATATTATGTAATACTGATAAAATTTCAGTGGGTCTGGGTTAAAAAATATGACCAGAGAAGACTACACAAAAGATTTGTATGAGCATAAATGTATCATTAGCCAGCTATTAACTAATAATAATAATGAAAAACAAAACCCACAAAACCCAGCAACAACAACGACAACGACAAAAAAAAAAAAAGGCATAGTGCAAAGATCTAGAACTGAGGCTGTTGTAAAAGTAATAATATGTGATTTCTCTTCTTAGGAATTGATTAACTGATTGGAAAGAGAAATAACACAGAAAGGTAGTTTTCCATTCCTTGAATGATCACTACTTGGAACAGAAAGAACCAAAAAAGACAAGGACTTTCTCAGTTCTGGGATTAATTCACAAAATGATGTACTTACACAGTGAATAATAGACCGCAGCATAATTAAACTGTGCTCCACAGTAGAAAAATCAAATAAAGAACTATTCACATGGTACTAGCATGGTACTAGCTGTCCAAAGGGGAGTTTAGAATAGCAAAACAGGACAACAAAATAATTTATATTAGTATATATGTAAGTCAATATATATATATGTACATAAGAATAAGTTTGGTAATCATTTTTTTTTTTTCTCAATGTGGAATAAGATAGCTTTCAGTTAGAAAAAGTACGACAAGCTGGAAACGAGAAAGGCTCATAAAGAACAAGAAGAGAAAACAACATTCAGTGTTAACTCTTAGAAAGGAAGACATCTTCGGGACAATGGGTGAATTCTTTGCTTTACCAAGGAGCAGAGGGAATGATTTCTGCAAACACTGACAAATCTTACTTCTTTGTCTCCATTTGATCTACAAAAGATGGTGACAAATAGTTTCCTAAGTATCTGCCTCAAAATATATCTATGCTGGAGTAGAAGGCACTGTATTGATGGACATGATTCCAATTCAAAAGGATCTTGACAGATTAAGACAAGAGTCTGAAGCAAACCAAAATGCAGTTCAACAGGCACAAGCAACACAGCACAGGCAGGCCTGATTACCTGCACAAATTCAGGATCTGGAAAAACTGGCTGAACAACAGGCCAGGAGATTGGGATTTAAAGGTAGATCACAAGTGGAACATGAGTCAGTAAGGTCATGCCACTGGTAAAAGGTTAAGCACAGTCCTGAGAAGATTAAAAAGGGGTAAAGTGAATAAACATATGGTATATGGTCAGTTTGGTCTGTGCACTTAGTCACATGGTCTGAATTTTTTGCTAGACCTGTGTGGTGCAACGAGTTGGACTTGATGTTCCTTATGGGTCCCTTCCAACTCAGGATATTCTATGATACTATGATTATATGATAGCTTTCTGCTTTTCTTTGCATTTGTAAGAGATCAGGACCAGCACTGTGTGCTTCTGTGGGCACTTCAGTGGAGGTGAGGGTGACGTTAGAGAGAAATCCACAAGAGAGAAAGAGAGTAGTCAAGAGATCTGAAAAGCAGCTCCTGTGTGGACGGGCTGAACAATCTGCTGTTCTGTGTATTTTCACAAAATAGAAGGATAGGGAGATCTTTTGTGTCATAGCAGCCTTAACAGGCTGTTGGAAGAGAAACAGAATTGTATGTTCTCCTTATTCTCAGTGAACAAAGCAGGAAGAAACAGACTCTATTTAGCAAGTAATTTTGGTTAGATATAAAAAAAAGAAAAAAAAAAAAGATTATTAGATGTTGAAATAAGTTGCCAACAAACCTGTGGGATCTTCATCATTGATCTCTGTGGATGTTATTAGAGAAAGTCTAACATAACTGTTTCAGTGAGGGTCTGAGGGTCTGTTGGGAATTATATACTCAACTTTATCATGCAGAGTGCTGATGAACCAGAAGACGCCTTGGAGATCCTTTCCCACCCAGTAATTCTGTGATTCAGATTGAGTGGTTAGTACGCATTTGAGGGCTGCCTGTTGACCCACCCACAGGACATTTAGCTTGAATGATCAGTGATGTGCTGCGCATGGCATGAGTACCCCTACGGAGACCATGGTGGCACACTGCCTTGCTGGAGTCCCGCTGGAAGTTCCCTTCCTCCAAACTACAACTCTTCCTCACTAGTCATGCACACGTGTTCCTTCATAATATTCTTGGTTTAATGGTCTTGTGCATTTTGTCCCCGCAAACCTCTTAATGAATATTCTGCATAGCTAACATTGTGATGTTTACCCATTAAGTGTTTTCACTTAAAATTGTGATTGTGTGTGATCTCAGTATTCCTATTTTCTTTTACTTATGCACAGTAGTTGGCCATGCTCCTATTCTAGCCCTCCTTGTGGCAGCAGCTGAGAAATATGCCAGGCCTGAGATGGAGTACACTTTGAGGAGGACAGGAAACTACTAAAGACAAACAGCATCTGAGTTTTATTTCAGAATGAGGGATATTCAAAAAAGTCAAAAGCAGCACATCCAACATTTGTGCTGTATGAATTCAACACATTTTTAAGCAACCTCTGTAGGCATGTAAAAACAGAAATCAGCTGTTATGTGTAGAAAAGGCTTTTAAATGTACACATTGTTATGTGCAAAACTTTGCTCTGGATGTGCAGGTTAAGGAAGACATTCCTACCTAAATCAAGTGTCCTAAGTTTTAGTGACTTCTTGTGTGGTGTGAACTCTTTGAAAATGTAATCCCAATTATTTTGTGTGAGGGCAAGAGAAATAAAATGATGATGGAATGGTGGGATAGCAATGCAGTTTTCAGAAGTTTCCTTTGCTGACTAATTCCCTTCCACAGGTAAATGTGTTTGTTAACCATTAAGTTAAGAAAGGAAAAGATTTATTACAAACCATCCTTGTGTTTACCGTTGTTTGCACTGAATCTTTTGCTGCAGTTTCAGTTGTATTTTTGCTGAAGGTAAAACCGATAATAATGATCTACTTACATGGCCTGTTCTCTGTATATCTGTCATATTAAAGTCTGTGCTGTTTGTTTATCATGCAGTGATCTATAACTCTCTATTAATTTAATTATACTAAAAGATCTTAAAAGCCTTGGGCTAAGTAACATGTCAATTACAAATGAGTTTAACTTGGAATAAATATAAACTTAATACTTGTAATTTATTGCTTTAAATATAAACAAAGCCCTTACTATGACACAATCTATTATTAATTGCTCCAGTGCCCCAAGTCCAATTAAGCAAATCCATTTACATTTTCTTCAGAGGAAGTCAATGTTCATTTCTCATAGGAAGTGCAAGGAGCCTACCTTTCCACTTCCCTTAAAGCCCCTAATGCAACAAAGCACTTCTGTGTTTAATGAAGTGTATCATGTTGGGGGTGAGGGGACTGCTGGTGGCGTGGGAGGCAGAGCCATGTGGTAGGGCTCATGTGTTTCCTTGAACGAAGTGACTTTCAATCAAATATCTGGTCATATACAATTATTTCTTTAGATATAAGTCATGAATGCATGTTTTCTAGTTGAAGGGTCTTTATTATGTTTCTCCATTATCCTTTCAATTACAAGGAGAAACTGTTTTGAGCTATATATGCGTAAACATGCATGTGTGTGTGTATTATATATGTTCAACTGAAAAATTCTATACTTTTTTATACTCATTATACCTGTATGTATTAAAGCAGCTAAACTGTTTTTTTTTTTTTTTTTTTTTTTTTTAAGTGTGTGAAAATGTATACATATAAAAATGTCAGCCGCTGTGCTGAGACCTGGTACTTCATGCCTGGGGTAAAATTTTATTGCTTAGTTATAAAAGAGAGGGTTTATAGTGGAAAGCCTGACACAACATTAACTATGGTTATGCTATCAAAGGAGTGCAGCATTTAAGAATCTAGGAACTATTTCGTTTGTGTGTGTATAGGCAGTCGTGTATGTTTGTGTCTAAAACTTCATCTTGACTTACACGTGCCTTTTATACTTATTTTTGAATATTTTGAGTGGCAAAGTCACAGACTGGTTGTGACAATAGCATCTTCACATGTATATCCTTTTTTGTGTTGTCTATAAACAATAAAAACATTTCAAAAACTTGAAAAAAATCACCAGTAGATCATGTATAGCTTAAAAGTGGATGAGCAAAAAAATTTTTTTTCTATTTTTTTTTTTTTTCAGGTTAGACAAACAAGTAATGTGTTGTGAGTTGCAAGAAGTCACAGACAAATCAGTTACAGAGCTGGACCAGAGTATATATTTTCTAAGTTCCCATCCTATACTTCACATTCATGGCCTCTTCAGTGACATTAATGTAAAACTGAAATGAAATGAGCAGAATGAAGATTATGAACAGTTAACGGGAAAACTGACATTTCAGAGGAATGAGCACAGTCACATATCTCTGTGGTGTAGATTTTTCTAATTTCATCAAAAGGAATGGGCCAGATAATCATCCTTGGACCTATCATCAAGTTATGAGAAGGATAGGGATTGTATCTATAAACCTATGAAGGGTTTAGAAAATTTGTGATGGGAGTAGCAACTAGTTCATTGATGATTCTGAATATGTAACCTTGCGTGGGAAGGGTAGAGACCATCATTTTCATTGCCTGTAGCAAGAAAACTATAGAATACAGGAAAAAAATAGGAAAAAAAAAAAGAGGCTAAGCACCTTTTCAAAAGGTCTCAAGGGAATTAGGTGTTCTAATACTATTCAATTGTGATACAAAGCAATCTTACCTCCTAGCAAATAACCCTCACATTTTCTTATGTAACAATAACGTTATCAAGAAGAAAGCAAAAGCAATTCTCATCACATTTCTAAAAATCTTGTTTTTAATCTTATGATTCTGAAGTCTCATTTTCCATCTTACAGCATGTGGTATGCCAGTATGCCAATCGACTATAGGCAATATGTTTAATTAGTAGCTCCAAAAGAGTATCTGTCTTTAAGCTATTAAACCATGTTAGCATGAACTTCTAACTGTTGATAAGAAAAAACTAGATGGACATGTTATAATTCTGGTTTTGCTCACTGAGGATGGCCTTTTAGAGAACTAAGGGAAAGAGAAATAGTAGACCAAGTATTATTAGTTATATCCATATAATTTGGGCACCTGTGCTTGAAATGTTGTCCTCGTTATTTCAAATATAGGTATAGAATCATAGAATAATTTCCTCCAGACCTCCAGAGGTTACCTAATCCATCTGCCTGCTCAGAGCAGGTCTAATTTGGTATAGGTTGCTCAGGACCATATTCTGTTGAGTCTTGAACACCTACAAGGATGGATACTCCACAGCTTCTCCTGGCATCCTGTTCCAGTATTTTACCCCCCTAAGAATAAAATATTTTTTCCTTATATCTAATCACCTTGTGTCTGTGGCCTGTGGACTGTCATGGTGCACCTCTGAGGAAATTTTGCTCTTTTCTGTGTATCATCTGATTGACATAGCTACAGATTACACTAAAGTCTCCCTTTTATATACTCTTCTTCAGGCTGGGCAGACACAATTCTCTCAGCCTCTCCTAATCTGTCCCACGCTCTAGCAGTCCACCAGACTGGTTCCAGTAAGTTAACATTTTTATTGTACTGGGGAGACCAGAACTCAGCAAAGTACTCTAGTTGCAGTCTTAACAAACATCAAATAATGGGGAAGGATCACTTCTCTGATTCTGCTGGCTGCACTCTTTCTAATACAGCCCAGGATGTACCTGGTCTTCTGTGCTGCATCTTTGCTTCTGTACTGCTGATTTATGTTCAATTTGCTGCCCACTGTGACCTCCAGATCCTTTTCTGCAGAGCTATTTACCAGACAATTGGCTCCCATCCTACACTGGTGTGTGGGGGTTATTCTGTACCAGGCGCAAGGCTTTGCATTCACTCCTGTTGAACTTCTAGAAGTTCTTGTTAGCGTTGTTCTAGTTTTCATATTCAAATTCTTATTAACCTTCCTCAATCACCATTGAGCTCTCAAAGATGGCACGGTGGCTTCACAATGACATTTGCTGATTCCTTCAACTTCTTGGTCCCATGGACTTCTGTACATTTGTTGTGATTGAATGATCAGATGTTCTCTAGTAATTTCCGTTTTTATACCTATGTTTTTCAGCTGCTTCAGCAATGTTCTCTTTCTTCCATGTTAGTAGTAACATAAACATATTTATTTAAACTTATTCAATGGTTCCTTGAAACAGTCAAAGTACTGTGGAGGCCTTCAATGTAGAAGAGAATAAAACTCTCAGACTAATTAGAGGAGCATTTCTTCCCATGGCAGACTGGCTAAGCCGTTCTTATTCCCAGCCTGGCCCTCATCGCTCCTTAGTGGCTCCAGACAAGTCCCTCCAAAGTCCCTCCCTGCCTGTACAACTATTTGTATGGCTGTTTAGTGAACTGGTTTGCAGGGGTTAACATTAGCCTTTTTTTTTTTTTTCCCCTGTAGATTTTTAAAATCCAGTTATCTTATCTTTCTAGTTTTCCACAGAACAGTCCTGTTGCCAGAAGTAAGGGAAGTAATAAATATCGAGGCTCAGTACTGAAAGGGAAACAACAAGGCTGATTGTCAAACACTTCACGTTACATCCTCAGAATAGCAAATAAGAACAACAGAAATACAAGGCAGGAGAAATACAGACTAACAAAAAATAATCACACCATCCTACTTCCTACCTTTCTCATAGCATCCTACTATTCTGATATACCTAAAAAATTTCTCAGTATAATGATAATATTTCAAGAAGCTGGATAAATCTTTTTCGTTACGGTTCTTGTATATATACAATGTACATGCTTAGTAAAATCTTATTCCATCTCCATTGGTAATTGCAATTTATGAAATTGCTAAGATAGATAGAAAAATAATTTTGTTACTCCATTCAAGCTATCATATCTTAATGAAATAGCAGCCACATAGAAATGTGTAAACTGCAGTCTGTTCTGGTAAATGCGAGGTGCTCTTGAGCTGAGCCAGTCTGTACCAGTGAGATGGACTTTAAGAGGTGCAGAGGTAAGACACAGAGCAGATTGAGCAATAAAATATTCACAGAATAAATGCCACAACCACAAATAATTGAATTAAGCAATAACAAGGCAGACACAGGGCATTTCCTGGGGATTAATGACTAGCTGGGAGAGTTGATGGTCCACGGCGGTCATCAATTCCCCAGAAAATGTCCTGTACCAAGGTCAACGTTGCTATTATATCCCCTTTTCTTTTCTCCAGCAAAGAAAAGGAATCACACATTTTACCTGTTTTCACACAGTGTCATCATTCCTTTAGATGACTGTGAAACAGATGGGTTTAAATGGCAGAGCTGCTGAAGGATTTCTGTGTAATTGATGTCCAGTCCAACAACCAATGAAAAACACTTTTTCACAATCAAAATTTTAATTAGGCTTCAGTTTTTGACTTATTTAACTCTAGTGAATCTCCAAATAATAATTTTATTTTGTTGTAGGCCTACAAGCCTGATGAATCTGTGTCTTCATTATAGCTAGGTGGGCTGGAGGAAGCTGGACATATTTTATTCCTTTAGAAGTTTTCCTATGGCATAAAGAACCTACTGAGAGAACTGGCAGAGAATTTATGCATTCAGTGTGCTCTTTGGCAATAATGTGTGGATTTATAACATAAAGTACTTGCTTAGAACAGGTCAATAATGGAGATAATTAAATCTGTCTTTGCTATTCAATAACAATTATGAATTAAAATTTGTTATGGCAGGTTTTTCAATACAAGGCCTATCATGGCTGAATTCCTCTAAGTCATAATTTTATCCAGACATGTTTAAGATATTATTCTGTAGCAAATATGTAAATCTTTAAAATCTATTTTTCAAGCAGTAAAATAAAAAACAAAGCACTAAACCCAAAGGTCCAGAAGATAAAAGAGCTTATGATTATCTGCATGCTCTTGGGTCAAATTTATTTTACAGTTATGCCACTATTCCTTAACTCGCTTATCTTTAGGATTTGTGAATCTTAATCTATCACTTTTTTCCCTTCAACTAACATTTCACATTCAATTAATGTAATCTTGAAACAAAACACTGTAGACTATACATTTTTTAAAATTACTGTTTATGATCCTTTATTCATGTTCCCTTTATACATACTCTGTGTTACTGTTAGCGTTTGCATAGTTCATGGTGTGCAGCAAGTTGCTCTTTCTTCACTTCAGCCTGATGTACTTAAGCCACTTATTTTCACATGCCTGGAATTTTTTGGCTCTGTATACCCATATTAATTTAACTGGCCAATTAGTTGTTCTTAAAATATTTTAAAAGAACATACAACAACACATGCACAACAAATTATTTCTTTCCACATTTTTATTAACATTTTTGTAGGTAGTTTCCAGTTTCTCACCTCCTTTTCCCACCAAGAGAGACTCTCCACGTTTAAGAATACGGACCTTATGTTAGATTCAGGGCCCCACTAAGTTTCCCTGAATTCCTTTAACCCTTAATTCCTTTAACATGGAAAAAATGGGCTGAACTAATGAAATCTTAGATCCCTTTCTTGTCTCACTTCAATATTAGGAGTTAATGCTACCCTTACAGCATGGTAGATTCAAATCTTCAGTGATAACAGGTTGGTGTTCCAGGAGTTTTCAGGAGGGGGTGAGAGATTATTATCAGATTTAATAGGCCCTTAACGTGCAAATATTTACAGTGAAGAATAAACATATTAAAAGGGAAGCAATGTCATGTATTTCATCTCCTTTATTTCTTGGCCAGCACTAAGAACATACTATGTGTTTGTCACAAAGGCAGTCCAGAGGAGATCAAAACAGAAATGTTTTTTTATCCTGAGGTTTTAACTGTCAGTTCTGCATTGGAAAGGGGAATGTAACTTAAATCTGCTTTGTAAAATTTTGTGGCAAAAACCGTAGTGTTATACTATGTTTGTAAACCATTTGGCTCTTAATCTGCAATTTGGACTCTCAGATAAAATATTGATAGAGAAAGATTTTATAATGAAAAGTGCTAAGCACTCTAGACAACACTTCACAGTTTTCCACGACCAGTTCAGTTGTCCAGTTCCACAAACAAAATGAGTCCCCTTAAATACACAACCTACTGCTTCCAAATGTTTCATTGTTCCTCATTATACTTGCACCTCTTGGAATTAATCTAAGGTGGGTGCAGTGGTGGTCAGTCAGCAAAGAGGGCAGGGAGATGATCGACCAGAAGGCTACAAATACTTATGTGTGTACGTGTGTATTTGTACACAGGATTTATTTACCTTCATAAATATTTGCATAATGATAATATGATACTTTCGATATGAACAAAAACAAAAAAAAAGATGGAAGAAAAGAGCTTCAGAGACAAGTAATGAAGTACTGGATTGGTTTTCAACTCTTTCTCCACATAAGTCAGCTCCATTCTTTCCTGCATTTAAAAACAAAAAATAAAACAAAAGGCTGATAACAAATTTTTAAATATGGACACAAGTCTAACGTGATATCAACAGTAAATCTGTATGGATGGTCAATGATCTACTCTCTAATGTATAGTAGGTGAGAATCTGGCTTTAAGTTTACACGTTTAGTGCCATAGATCAGGTATGACTTTTCACTGAAGTCAAGGACATGTAATGTCAGATTGCTTAATTTAATATTTTACAGTGTCTGCCCCCCCCCCCCCCCCTTTTCTTTTTCTTTTTTATTTATTTATTTATTTCTGGAAATATTACAAGTATCAAGCTTCATATTGCATTCCTGGAAATGAGAAGAGGGACATGTCTTGTGTTAGGATATCTTATCTTTATGGTGCACTTGACTGATTGCCAACAATCACAAGGCCAGCGTCCTGCAAAAATAACAATTTCCCAATGCAAGTTCAATTGTCACCATTACTGTGCTTTACCTTTAAAAAGGATGGTGTGTGTCAATGAGAATAAAAAACAAGCCATGTTTCTTCAGCATTGGCTGGTGAATGAGGTTCTCTTAAATACTGACTCCAAAAGTATAGTCCTCTGCTCCCTTGCTGCTAATATATATAGGTAAAGGTCATATTTCTAGATGTCCTTTTATATCTCCAGGCTCTTCCACTGTAGATGAGAATGGAAGCTCAAAACTGCTCCATAGCATGGCCCAGAGGCAGAAAAAATACACAAACGCTTTTCCACCGATGTTGCTGCCCAGGGAATTCAGTGATGACTAATGGAGTGGAGGTGGCACACACAATTACAAGATGGAAGCCTGCCAGTGAGAGTTTCTTTAAATCAGCAGTACCATGAACAAGCAATGCCATGTGCGGAAGGAGGGAATACAAAGTACTAAGTGGGTGCGGTTTGCTCGTGGGAAATGGGATCTGAGTGGTTGCATAGAGGCCAAGTACTCACCCTGAAATAACTTCTTACCTGTTTGAGCCCAGACAGATGAGCACAAACTAGAGCTAGAAGTGCTTAGAAGCCCTCCTGAGCTGCTGTCACCTCTTGGCTGCCCTTCTGCCCAGCAGTGCAATAGTCCCTTTCTGCCTGGCCCAGCCAGGAGATCCCAAATAGCGTTGGCTGAGGCCAATCTGGTATCTGGTGAGGCCAGAGGCGGCTCAGCTGCTCGCTGGGACCTGGTCAGCACCAGTCCCTTCTTCATGTCCAGAAACACTGACAAAAGGAGACAGGGCCAGCTGGCAGCTCCCACCATAGGCTGCATGGGCCATGTGTTTGTTTGGGACCTAGTGGCAATGGATAGGACAATAACAAAAAACTGACCAGCCAGATGAGTTCAGGTAACTCTTAACTCTAACTCCATGCTTAAGGCAGTTTGATTTAAATGGTGTGCAGACGTTACACGCAGACAATGCAGAGCTGTTTCTGAACAGGTGAATACACTTGTTTGTTAACCATCCAATTACTTTTGGCAAAGTTGCAAGATATTTTTATGCTGTTCTTATGTTAAAGAAAGCTTTCAGTCTGATAAGTCATAATATCACACCTGTGTAAACATGAAGTATGATGCCATAAGCTTTACTTACAATTACATTTGTTTTTTCTTAAATTACATGAAGTATAATTCACAATAAGACACTTCATCGTGGGCAGTTATTACAGATATAACTATGAAAAGGCCGATTGCTTAATTGCACCTCTTTTTGTGATTATTCTGGCATATTTCTAAAAAGACTTTCTAACAAAGAACCGGATGAATGTTTCCTCTGTATTCTTCAGTTTAGGTTTAATTGTTCAACCTTTAGAATTATTGAAGTCAATCAGTTCAGCTCCTATTTTCTATTCAGTGTAATTTTACTTCAGGCAAATTTAACTCATGTGGTATTTAATCCAAATAAATAATATTATTCCAAACCCACTTGCTTCCTATTGCATAAGGTTTTTAAACAATTGTCTTAGAAAACTCCAGCCATTAACTATGACAAATCTCAATGTTAAGATGTTATTGTTAACATTTTTAGTAAATTGCCTTTCTTACTCATATTTAACTATTATATTTATGTTTAATTAAATACATATTATTTATAAATATTTATAAATAAATGATTCATAGTTTATAAAATATTATATTTAAAATAAAAATAAAGTTAAAATATTATTTTATATTATTTTATATTTTTATATTAAACTATTATTATAATTTAACTATTTAACTCAAATACTCAAGTTAAATATTAAAGTGTTTTTTTGTTTGTTTGTTTGTTTGTTTTTCCTCAAAATGAATTTTCAGTTAGTTCTTTAGCACAGAGAGCTTCCAAATAGGTGAACAGGAGTTTCTGTGAGTAAGCAAGTGATGATTTGGTTCTATCCAAAAGTGATACCAAGTCTTTGGGTACCTAAATCTGTTCTCCTATCAAAAGCCTGAAGAAAGAGTCATCATCTATGTAAAGAAAATGACATAGAGCTTAGAAAATCAGAATTAATCTTTCATGTCTGTTATTTTCTAATCAGATCACTCCTGCCTTCCATGAAAAAAAGAAAAGAAATTTTATAGTTAAAGCTAGTCCATTTTTCATTTCAGAAGAACTTTAGCCACTGGATTATTTCAGTGGAACTGCTCCCAATTCCTGAATGTATTCAGACATCTGAATATTTTCAGAATCAAGGCTAGAAATACGTTTTATTATTTCTGGAGAAAGATTGTTTTGGTGGCAATATGCATGTGTGCTTCCCTTGAATGAAGGCCTACAAAATGACAAGCAGTCTACTCGAAACTATTCACTAAACTAATAATGTTCACTCTTTTCCTTTTAGACCATTAGAAAGTTTCAAGTGTTTGTGAGATACTTAAATAGTAATTAAAGTGGTTCTCCTTATTGATTTGGTCCTACTCAAAACTGTATGGGTGCAGAAGTCACTCTATAATGAACTAGTCATATTGAACTAGCCAAGTATTTAAGCTGTACTTTTGGTCAAATTCCCATTTTTGATTTTCTAAAACTAGAGACTGAGAAAGCTAAACTCAGCTGGACAAGACCCTGATCAGCATGATCTGACCTTGAAGTTAGCACTGCATGGAGCAGGAGGCTGAAGTAGCTGAGTGTCTCTTCCAACACAAATAATTCCATAATTCTAAAATGAAATGCAGTGCAGGTTGGATACAAGAACTACAGGTTCCAGGGCTCAAACAAGCCACTGCAGAAATAGAGAAAATACAGCATCCTTTTATTGAGCAATAGTTTCATTATGCACAAAGTAGCTTAGAAATGACAGGAAAAAAAAAAAAAAAAGCCAAGAGAATACAAAGAATGGAACTGTAAATGCAATAATGGCAAAGCTACCACTGGACTGGAGAACCCCCTGCATGCACTTTTGTCCTGACCCAGCAGCCTTTGGTAATAAGAACAGAATATACTTTTTAATGCATTCTGTTCTAACATACTCTCCATTAGAGGTACCAGTAAGGTAATTGTTAAAAACAACCAAACAAAACTCAAGCCAAATTAATTGCTCCAAATGAAACCTGTGTGAGAATGCTAGCACATGTCACTCAACAGAAATGAATCCAAAAATTTAAAAGAAATGTTTCTTAAAATACGCATAGCAAAGTAACATTGACATTATTCACCAACATCCCGGACTGTTAGGAATATAGCCAATAGCTAGTGTGTTTCATAACACAATGATGCATTTTCCAACAGCAAAGCAAATAATTTCCCTGGCAGCTAAAATAAAGTGTTGACTTTTCCTCAAAATTAATTAGCACCAAAACACAACGGTAAAAAAATGAAAGACTTCTTGTTCCTAAAGGTTATTTTGTAAGGATATAAATCAAGTGAAGGTATGAAGTGTGCTCTCCTGTAATTTATGATTAAGTGCTTATAATATAGACAATCTCTAAGCCTCAGCTTTTTCTGGGAAGTTCACATCAAAGGTGAGTTAAGTCTTTATTACAAATATATGGAAAAATATAGAAACCAGAGCTGCTTTAAGATGGGAGATCTTCTGGTTTCAGTAGAAAACCTTTCTTTTTATTGACTCATTTTACAAGTGATGTCCTGAATTTATGCTAAGAACATTTTCATGAAGCTTTTGCTCTCCTCTTGGCAGAAGGCCTTGAAATTTGTGTCAAATAAATTAGAACTAATGTCTTTGGCTAAAAAGAGGAGCCTGTTAAAGGGCAGTAGTAATCAAGACAAGATAATCATTTATCTGTGATTTTGTGGGTATTAGTCTAATATCCTGTCTATTCACAGCATGTCAAAGATAAGAGCAGTCACCGGTTTACTGTTTTTCTGCCCTCTCCTTCCTCCCTCCCTCCTTCCCTCAGGCCTCAGGAGATAAAAGATAAAAAACATATATTAGACCAATTGCAATAATACTCCACTAAAAGGAATACACCGTTACCATTCATTTATGAATGTTTTAAAACTTCAGACTAAAAGAAACTACTATCAGATAATTATCTGTCCCTCAGATAATTATGCACATGGATAATTCTGCCTCTCTGAACAGCTCACAGGGTCTACCCTAGAGGTTTCATCATTCACAAAGGAACCCATCTGCAGTTCCACATGATAGTCATGATAATAATTCCCCAAAAATTTCATGGTGGAAAATAATCAAGATAGATGTCTCATGGGGATTTTTATAAGTTATTTTGTTCCAATGTAGTAATTTAAATACTAGGGTTTAAAACTCATACTCTTGCTGGCTGCTACAGGTACTGTTGGTGACCCATGTCTTGCATGTCTTCAGCTCAGCCAGTCATCACCATGAACTGTGTAAATGGATGGTTAAAAATTCATTAAATAAGGTTGGAGGCACAGACAGAATATATTATTATTTAAAGAAATATTTTCCCCCCTTGTTTTCTAATTTTTGAAATGTAAATTTTTAACATTTTAAAAATCATGACCACATTATATGCCTTTTCTGTGGTGAGCAAACTCAGTTTTGATCTAATAAGAGATATTCACTGTGGTCATGTAGAGAAGAAGTTAGTGGAAGTCAGAGGACTGTTATTTTTAAGTTTGGCATCAATCAACAAATTCACAATAATCTAACAGGACAATAATAAAAGAAAAAAAAACAACACGTTTTTTGTAGAGTTAACAGTTTCTGAAAATATTCTGTTATATCTTTAATAACGTATCCTCTGGAGTCATTTAAGAGCATATCTCCACTAACTTTTATAGACTTTATACATAAACTACAATTACATTAGCTTAAATTTTATTTGTTTTGGAAAGTAGATCACATCTCGAAGAGTATTTTTTTTCATGTTATGAATGTCAGAGGAGAAGATTATTACATGCACTGAGTACCTGACACAGATTATAAAAAGGGAATCTCAAATGTGTTGTTGAACTTCATTCTAAAGCTTGTCAGTATTTATAGATACAATCCTGTTGATTATATCACCTTGCTACCTTTGAAGGCTCTCCTTCCTGATGGGGAACCATATCTAAAGGTCAAATAAAGCACACAAGTGTCCATTTTATGGTCTTTAGAGCCACTTTCCTAACCTGTAGTAATAAAAAGCAGCCTTGAGAGTTGACTATAAAAGCTTCTCCTGCTTGCAGAAAGTTTATGCTAGCACTAGTTAGTGAAGGGAAAGCAGTTTTCAGCTCTTTTAAATCATCTTTTTGGCATAAGCATGAGTATTCTCTCTTAACTATGTTGGGAGCTGAGGCTCAGTTCACCTCCTAATTAATTAAAGCAAAGTCATTTATTTAAAATTAAATTATTTTGTTATTGTGCACAGTGGCTAACCTTTCACATCTGACATACTGTATAGATCTTTTATTTTATTTTCAAATGTCTGTTTAAAGAAATGATTAGTTCTGTAATTTGTTCAGCAAGGCTTCTTTGTAGCAAAGCCCTCCTGGGAACTCTTATGCAAATGAAATCCATCTGGAGATTGGAAGTAATGCAGGTAAAATTATAAACAATATACTTATTTTTTTAGGAGGATTTAAAGGGATATTAAAACTTCATTAAAAACTCCAAGCTACCAACACATGTCTTAGTCACTGTTTTACAGGAGTGTTGCTACATATAGCATCAGCTTCCTTTGAAGTCCTTCCCAAAATATTGAAATGTCCAACATCATATATGCATACAATTTATGTATTTATTTTTTTTCCATATTTTAATGATATCTTGGCTGTTTTATTTTAAGTAGTCATAAACACATAAACAGAATACTGAAAAATTGCTGTTAGTGTTTCCAACTTGTCTATTTTCTGTTCTTATGATTACAATTGTAAAGAAATCATTATTTCATACTTCTTTGCCCATGTCTGGTAGTGAAGTGACACATAAACAGTCTTCTACTCTAGAAGACTTTCACTGAAGCCAAGTTCTGGAACTTTGTGGAAAAGACTTGGAATAAGATCTTTGGAAAAGACTTTGCTCCAGAACTATGCTAGTTTTGAAGCAACAATGGAGGTTCAGGGTTTTCCTGAAGTTGTACATAGGAATACAAACTATGCAAGTATTTATAGTACTTCTAAACAAATATAGGATACAAACAGAAAAGGAGATAACCTGTGAAAAAGTGAGGTAGAGAAGGAATGGAATAAGTTTCTTTTACATTCAAGGTTCAAATAGAAAATGTAGCTATGCAGTGGGGATCTGGTGATGAACAAGCAATGATTACAGCATCCAAAGAGGAGATAAGGATGCGTTGTCTGTCACTCAGCTTATACTCCATAGCTTGCACCAGTTCTCTCAACTACTTTATTATGTAGACGCTGGTTTGTCTGAGAAGCTGGTGTGTTAGGAGTATAGAGTGTGAAGAAAAGCCTCCTCACAATTAGTAAAATTTTCAGTGCTGACAGCATTTCATTAGATTATGTATTCTAGCAAACCAGAATCTATTACAGCTATTAGGAAATTATTTTATTTAGTTCCTTTTATTTCAAAATTAAAAATGGCCCATGAGAGGATGTTATCAGGATCTGTATTATAGAAATTAATTAAAAGTTTATAACAATTGTTTTCTGTAGCTATGGAAGAGCAAAATAGCATAAAAGGAATGTCTTAGTTGTCTCTCCTTTAAAAGTATATGTGTCATAGAAATTTCAAGTCACATTCTGACACAGTATGGCTGCCATGTAAAATTTAGAAACCAAGCTTACCTCTATGACTTGAAATGTGACTCCCTATTCCTGTCATTTAAAATGTTTGGAATCTGTAGATTCTATCCCTGCTTTACCACTCCATCACAAGGTAAGCTCCAAAAGACAATGAACCTTTTCATTTCCCATGGGAATAAAAGAAAGGAGAGAGAAGGGAAAGAATGAGAAAGGAAAGGAGTAAAAAACTACTGTCATTTGGGAGAGGGGAAATCTGCTACTGAACTACTATTTTGGGACACATTTTCACTTTTACATGATGTACTTTGTCCATCATTAGTTTAGGCAAAGATTTGAGCGAGTTGTTTTGAAAGGTCTGATGCATTTCTAAAACTAAGTGCATAAAAAGAAAAAAATGGTGACTTTCTTTTGTGTTTGTGAAAACTAGCTGAGTTTCATGGGTTTCATCTTAAGAATGAAAAAACGTAACTGAACAATTTGGACAGTTCTGACAGTGTTAGTGAAACAGTCTTTGTTCTTTTGCTTGCCTAGAGTCACAGGAAGAGAAACTTTTGGCACCAAGAAGCATCAGTCGTAATACTAACATTTTATCAAAATGAGAATACATTGTCCAAATGGTGTTTCAACTTCGGTATTGAAAGACATTCACTTTTGTCTTCATGTGTTGAAAGTTGCTCCTTTTCTGGTAAGATTAATCAGCATAGTTTCCTGATTTGTTTATTATAGGAAAACAAAACAAAACAAGTTTCAGGATACAAATAATGTTTCTCACTACAAAAGAGGTATGGGACTATCCTCTTTGGAATTATGGATAAAGCTAGGGGTCTTGTGTAGACTGTTGGATAGGCAAAATGTGTAGCAGGCCTGCCAGCAATCAAAATAAGTCAGAGAGGATAAAAGATGTATCTAAGCTCTGTTGTCAGAGGTAGGCACACTATTCTTGCAGTTTCTGGCAGAAAAATGTTGTAGAAGAAAAGACAATTGCAGTCAGCTAGTGTCATCAGAAAGTGGGTCTGGAGTCACTGGATTTCGTCTTAAAAGGTTTTTATATCTAACTAGATTTCCCAAATATTGGAGTATCTGTAAGATACTCATGATGCACAAATTAATTTTCTTCTGTGAGGAGGCAAACCCTTTCTTTTCCTCAGGAATGAGTTCAACACAAAGTCCAAGAGGAAGTATCAGCTAGGAATTTCTCTTAAAAATAAATAAATAAATAAATAAAAATCAATTAAGGGCATCAATAGGCCCTAAGATGCTTGAACTATAAGATGAGCCATCCAAAAGAAGAAAATGTGAAAATTCAGGTTTTCTGCAAAGCTTTCATATATTTGCTTCACAGTACATCTCATCTGTGACCATGGAACATCACACTGTATTTTTCCTTCTGTGGAAGAAGTACCAACTGGTATCGTCATGCATTTGTGCTTTCTTTTTCATTGCACTTCAGCAACGTGTTGGCCTGTATGTTACTGTCCATCCTTAATCTTTATATACTTTCTACCTTGCAACTGTGATTAATCTTTTAATCATTTTTCCACATCAAAATACTATCTTAAAATAAATAAATAAGTAATCATTTCAACCTTTCTGTGATATTGAGACTGCAGTTGTTTCTGATGGTTGCTAGTAAATTGAACTAGGTGTTATGTTTGTTTACTACATGTAATGCATTTCCCTGTTTTATTTCTCTCGGCTCTGAGTTAGGTATTATTCTGCTAATTCAGCTACATGTGCATTTACCTATGTATATATATGCGTATGTGTATGTATAACATCTCTGTTGCACATTACATCCATAATTTATACACTTGGACTTCTTAATGTTATCATAAACTTCTGTATAGAACATGTTAAGAATCTGTAGCAAAAAGAGAAGGAACAAGCAAAAACAGATTATTATTTTTTCCCCAGTGGTTTGTACTGCACAGAACACATTTTGGAAGGTATTAAATTGAAACAATTTTGCTGCATATAAGGTAAACTGCCAGGGCATCTGCTAATGGACTTCACAAAGCCTGCTAGAGCATGTGGCACTTGCATCTGAATTTCAGACCTGCTTTGATTTCCTAAAGCCCAGCACAATCCTTCTCAATCTGTCTTCTAAGCTTAGGAAAAAGTCTTGTGCAAAATGTACTGCAGACCTGTAGCCTGACATTGTGGAGGTCTACCCTCTTATATTTCAACTTTTTAGTTTTAATAATTGTCTTTGTCATAGAATGTCCAGTAAAGTTTATTATTGCTTGAAAGTTAAAAATGCATGTTTTTTCAATCCTCTTGTGATTAAAGGCAGAACTGTTCACTTTTTTACCCTCAAAGTACAAATTTCAAAGACTTAAGAATTGGAGACCAGGAATAAAAAATGCCATGCAGCCTTTATGCCTTATACAGTGACATTTTCACTGTAATTCTACCAAGGACATTTGGCAACAAATTCTCAGTTGATGGGTGGTGGGGAGACAGAGCACCAAAAAGATGGCAAAATGACTGTTTTAGCTACTTACCAGATGGCTGCTAGAACCAGAAGAATTGGTCTGGATATCAATTATAAAAGGAAGCTGTTTGGCTATTTACGTAAGAGGCTTTTAGCTTTCCCGGTAATTAGAGGTGTAACTGTTTACCTGTAGATTTAGTGGCAGAAGTCAGTCTCATATTAGCAGCGAACAAAATTTGTTTCTGTTAGGCATCTCTCAAGAACATATTCTGGGGCAGAAAAGAAATCAGAAGAATTAGTACTGGCTGACAGCTTGGTTGGACATTTCACAAATAACCCAAAGAACTAGTGGATATAGTGAATGCATTGTATTGCCTTCAGATAAAGTAGTTTCTTCTGGCCAAGTAAGAAGCATGTTGGCTCAGCAGTGAAAGAAACTTGTAGTGTCTATACTGTATGTAGGCTGTCAATAAATAAAGAAGTTCAGTTTCCAGGACTGTCAATAAATATATTATGTATGAGGTTTTTCATTATGTTCAGGTGCAATTCGAGGTATTGACTCTGCCTTCTTGGAACTAAAGATATTTTTCTCAACATGAATAGGATTCCTTCACTACATATTTGCAAATGCATTGTTAATAAGGCAAAGAATTGCAGTTAAAGATAGCAAACGGGTTACTTTTCTCTTCTCTTCATTTCCTTTTGAGTGTTTTGAGTGAACTGACTGAAAGGTGATCTTAAACTTCTTTTTACACTGACTTCATATACTGAGAAATGCAATGTTTATAGATAAACACTCTCACTTTTAATGAAAATTATTAGCTATCAACATTTTGCTTGGAGGCATAAGCTATAGTCCAAACTCCATTCAAATCCATTAAATATGCTTGAGACCCAGCTGTCAATAGGTACCATGAAGTAAATTTAATTTTCAGAGTCAATACAGAGCACAGCTGCATTAAACATAGGATAATTCTGGCACATTATTAATTTGAATGGCCATGTAAGGCATTGTCTAGACAAGATATAAGCCCAAGTTTTCATAGGCAATCTGTACATAAAATGAAGTATGTCAAGGTTGTAAAGAATACTAATAACACAGATCTGGCCTATTAACCAATATTGATTGCTCTTACTGTGACATGCTCCAGTAACTTTAGAGGTGAAATAGTAAGATGTTCAGCACTATTGCTTCTTTTTCAAAAGCAACACTAAGCATGGACCTTTACAGATGAAGCTTGAATGCATGTGATCTCATGTTTACTGTGTTTGATTTTTAGTAATTATTTTTGTGGATCAGGCCATTTCTAAAAGTAGGAGATTCATCAGAAGTAGCAATCAGTCTTGCTGGCAATATGAGGATTTTTTTCAAATGCTGTCAGTATTTGATTTATTTTATTTTTATTTTTTATTTTTTGCAATAATTATAGGTATGCTGTGAATAAAAAATGGCTGGTTTAGAAGGTTAAGCAAATTTGATACTTACAATATTTATACATAGTTGTACAGATCCTGTGTAACATTTCTAAAAGAAAGAAATAAAAAAGGAAAACTAATCTTTTGAAAGCTATATAACCTGCAGTAAAATTGTTTCAAGTTATTTCTGTGGTCTTGTATGAACTCTGTTAAAGAAGTGAGCAGTTTGGTGCTTGCACAGTTCTGTGTGTAAACAGACAGGAAGTTCTAAAATGCTAGTGAAGTAAATCAGCTCATTGGATATTCACTTTAAGATGATATTGTAACAATGCTTAGTCTGTATTTTGCGGGTCTGTCATAGACTGAGCATGTGGTCTTAACATAGCCAGCTCTTGCTATGCGTACATCAACAAGCAACACAGACCAAAAGGAGTGGGTCTGAAGAGCATAGCAGTTGGTGTTCGGCACCAGTATCCCCACTGTACACATTCCCAGTGTTTTTCACTTTGGACTAGCTCTGGTGTGGTCCAGAGGAGTGAATGACCTTTTGCTACTGTAATATTACATTATGTACTGTAAAATGCATTCCCAGAGTGCATCTTTTGTTGCATACAGTTGCATCAGTTTAGTTTCATCCGGGTCTCCTGTCCCAATTAGAATACAGGAACAGGGGAAAAAAATGGGACATGAAATTCAGGAGTTGAGCTAAACCATTAATGTGGACAAACCCTCTGGATTCTTAGTTGAGTAAAGATCATAGAATAATTCATAGGATAAGTCAGGTTAAAAAGGAACCTTGAGACGTCCTCTAGTCAAACCTCCTAAGCTAGCAAGCTAGACCCACTGCAGTGGAGAAAAACAAGTACCTTTACAGAACAAGTCAACATATTTGTGATCTGAAGCACTGCTGGAGGTGCTAATCTTTTTTCTTGGAGTATTGAAGGTGCTGAGGAAGGCAGGAATACAGCTGAGAACTTGATTAGCTATTTTAAAAGACTAGTGTTTGTTTCAACAAAAGATACCTAAAACTCTCAAATTCTATCACAACAGAATAATTCATACTCTCTGAGATCAGTGGGGCCAGCAACTTACTAAACACAAAGATCACTAACCCTCCTAGTTTTGTGCTTGTTCATGCAACACTAGAAAATATTATCTAGAAAATAATGCTTTTGTGGCTATGTATGCTTTTATATATAATAATTAGATGCATAAATGAGGTATTTAGGACAAAAATGTACTGCAATAATTAATCCCACAAGTTAATTTTAAATGCAGTAAATTATATCCTTGCACCAGTTTAAAATTTGTGTTTCAAAGAAATCGAGCGTTCCCTTATTCTTTTATTACAAGATAATTAGTCTTTTTTTTTTTTGGAATGAAGGCTGATTAAATCATATGTTAACTAATTACTACCTTCTTGGTCTTCTATTTTTCAAACAACCTTTTATAGAACTCTTTCTCTTCCCTCATTGCCAAATACAAGCATGCAGAATTCAGGAAACTGAATTTAAAATAAATAAATAAAACAAAATAAAACTTATGGAGAATAATAAATACTTGTGATGTGTGAAACTTTTGTTTGTTTGTTTTGTTACTTGCAGATAAGAGTCTGAGGAAAAAGTCTGACTCCAGTCATATACTCTTTGAAAAGGATGACCAGTATTTCAAATTATGCCACAAACTGGCAACACTTAAAACTTTTGTTCTTCTGTTAATATATATTTTTTTAAGGAATCTTACTGCTGGTTGGTATTCCTTGGGACATGAAATAAATTCCTTGTCCCAGCAAAGCTCAGTTACTCAAATGCACTGCTGCAGTCTGTAGTTTTTAGGCTAGATTAGAGACTTTTGACTATTTAGGCTTGCTAACTTTGCACCTTTTTAAAGAACACCTCTTTTTATCATATAGAACAATCAGATTGCAGAATATCTATTTTATTTGTTCCTTGCTTAGTAATTTCCTTGTGGTATGCCTTGAAATCTAAGTTAAATAATACTTGTTATTAGAATAAAGATAATATTTGGAGGCCTGTACATTCTGTGATACTACAAGTTTATTTATTTATTTATTTATTTATTTATTTTTAGAACCTATCTCTGGAATGCAAATAGGTCTGTACAATTTCTCTTTTTGTTTTAAAAACAGGATTGTGAATTGAAAGTGCAAACAGATTTTCTTGTGTTCAAGTGAGATTTACCTGAGTCCACATGAATCAGAAAACTGGGCAGAAAATGGGCATTTTTGTTGATGTCAAAATGAACTACAAATGAACTATTTAAACATCATCACCATTAAATGTTTCATTTGTGGTCATTTTATAAGAAACAGTGAATGTCTTTGTTTTAAGGTGGAAAGTTGTATTCAAAGACCTCCTGGGGCAGAAAATCTTGGCTACCTCAACACTGTTACCCAAACCTTCAGTTTCCCCTTAGGAAAACAATTTGAGATGCTGCTTCTAGCTTTATTGACTGATTTAATATCCTACACAGTAAAAATGACAGCACTGAGTAGACTTTATTCTGATTACAATTAAAATAGAGAAGCTATCATTGAGACAAAGGACTACTTCTTTAGAGACAAGTTAGCAGCTCCACAACCATTGCTCCTGCAAACTGACTGAGATATTCACAAGGGGGAGATATTAAGGAAACAGACTTGTCCATTTCAAATTCTGTGAGAAGGAGGAAATCCTTCCAGATCTCCATCACATCCTTTTTTTTTTTTTTTTTTTTTCTTTCGCAGTGGTGTATGGCCTGAATAGGTATGGCTTTGAATACACAAGAATATTGGAAAAGTATGATTTTCATCAAAATCTGGACATTCTTGCTAAACACAGCTAGTTACCAAATGTTCTTCTTGCACAAAATAACAAACACCCCTTTTAAAAATGAAGTTTTTGTACAGTTCTTACATTTTGATCAGAAGTATCACACTCACTTGTCAACCTGAAGGTAAAGAACCAGAAGTTCCCTTAAGCAGAAAAAGAATCAGAAACAGAAGACTAATGATCTGTTAGATGACTCACAGAATCACAGAATTGTAGGGGTTGGAAGGGATCTTAAGAGATCATCGGGTCCAACCCTCCTGCCAGAGCAGGTTCCCTAGAGCAGGTTGTCCAGGTAAGCGTCCACATGGGTCTTGCATATCTCCAGAGAAGGAGACTCCACAACCTCCTTGGCAGCCTGTTCCAGTGAAACAGGCTCCTACTCGTAGCTTCCAAGGTGAAATGTAGTTCTAAAAATATTGAACTCTATAAATCAATTTACTGAAGGGCTCATTAAAATTATGCAAATGGGATACAAACCCAAAAGTTATCTTCTCTGAAACATACTGAAACCATTGTGCTTACTTCCAGCTACTGGAATATCTTCAGTTCTGAACTAGTGCCCAGAATTTACAACTGTGAGAGATAAACTTGCTAAAATAAAATTCATTAGTCTGACTAAACAATGCTACACCAGTATTGCCATTGAACATAACCAGTTAAATTTGCCATATCTGAACATTATGGGTGGATTTTATTAATGAGAAGAACATAACTTTTTGTTGTTGTTGTTTGTTTGTTTGTTTGTTTGTTTGTTTTTTAGCAAATCTGACCTGCGGATATTGAAGAAGGCTTTATGTTTTTATCAACGTAGTGTCTGACTGATTTATGTGAAAACAGCTCATTTTAAGACAGTTTAGAAAGATGGGTTCTAAGAAAAGCCAACACTATCTACCACTACCTCTTTTGGAGAGAGTAATTTATGGGTATTCTCCTTGCAAAAATCAATAAACAAAATAATTTTAAAATCAAGGAGATCATTTTTTTTTTTTTTTAAATCAGCGTTATCTCACAGATGCTCTCAGTGTGCAGCCGAGTGATATTATTATGTTGTGGTGTCTTTTAATGGACATACATAGCTTCCATTTGAGTTGGTGAAGCAGCAAAAATCTGCAAGCACGCCTTTTAAAAATATTAGACTACAGCCAGTAGACCCAATAGTGTTTTTTGAATTCCTGGATCTGGGGAAAGCTCAGCTTTGCTTTGGACATGTAACTCTTCCCTCTCCTGCCATGCTTTGGTTTCTTCTGCCTGAAAAAATCCGAGATGCATAAATCATAGGGAACCACAGCATACCCTGGGAACCTCTCTCTGTGTTGAATGATCTGGAGGCTGGGAGTATGGAGAGCCCTGCTGAGCACTGCTGCCCCTTTATACCCATTGCTTCTTCTGTTGTAATGGAGCCCTGTATGTCCTGACAGAGTCCCAGCAAAACATTCACTTTCCTTTCATGTCAGTCAGGCACAATGCACGCAAGGAGGAAGTGAAGAGAAAACAACCAAGAATAAGACACTAGCAATTAGTTCAGGTATTTTTCACTCCCATTAAACATTTCAGAAGGTGACCCATGCTGAGAAATTGTCAGCACTTCACCGCTGCAATTATGGCTCCTGTGGAAATCTTAGTGAAGCTAATGAGTGCTTTCATGTACAGACGGTCTGTTGGATTGGTATCATCACTCACCGCGCAGCTTGGGAGAGCGGCTGCAGCCACGACGAGGGCCCTGCCAGACTGCGCTGCACCAGCACATCACAAATACAACGCCTGCCCTGAGCTCCTCACAGTCCAGCTGTAGGCAAAGGAGAGAAGGAAGGAAGTAGCTCCGCACTGTTTTTCTCCAGGACAGACCTCAGAAACAGTGAAATGATCACACAGAAAGGATGTGACAGAGTACGAATGTGAATGCATATCTTCCCAGGTGAAATCCAGGCCTTGCGGCACTAGAGTTATTCCCTCCTTCTCTTTGCCATGAGCAAATAAAGAACATTTTTGAGCAATGCTGGCACTGAGTCTGTCCAGCTGCTGTGCTTTCTCCCAGCATCTCTTTCATTATATTTTCTTTAATAGACTGCAAGTTACAGACTAATATGCAGGTAGTAATAATGAATGATATAATTAGCTAGATAATTCTGTTTTTCTTCAGTAAAAGCTTAATAGTATGTATAAGAAAGCACTAGATTCCTTTCAACTGTTGTTGTTATTTGCATATGCTGAAACCACAAAGGACATTGATTATTTTAACTATGCTCAATTTGCCTTTGAAACAGACATTCTAAAAAGCAAAAGAGCTTAAACAAACATGAAAGTAATCTAATACTGACATAAACATGAAAGATAATAAGATTACTATGAATTGATCTAAATATTACTTAAAATAATTAGAAATGATTTTCTCATGGTAAACCATTTAAGTTAAGCTGCTTTTTAATTTTACTTAGAAAAACAAGCAGAGCATTACTTTCCAGAATTTTAGTGGTCGTTTATGACATTCAGTAAAACAATAGGCAAATATGCCTTTCTTTTTGTTGCTTTATATTTTGCCATACAGTTTGTAACCAGCTAGTCTAGTTTTGCACCAGTCACTTTTGTAAGGGCAGGATTGTTGCCATTTTAATACAGTATCATTTTATTACTTTAAATCATTAACTGATTTTTTTTTGGCACCATTTCTACTAGTTAACTTTATGAAAAGCAGTAACATGAAGGAAATAAGCCATGCTAATAACTGTTATGGCCACCAAACAAAAATAGCTTACATAGAAAAAATACCAGTTAAATTTCAGTGCTGTTTGTCAAATTAGCTATTGGGGCCAACCCCCAAATTAACCCAGTTTGGCATTGCTTTCATTACCTCAGTCCCAAGCAAATTAGTGGAAATTTGGAACTTGTAAGGAACACAACATTTGTTTTTCTTCCCAAAGATTATCTGAATTATCTCAGTAGAACTAAATTTTATAAAGTAGGAGTAAAATCTGATAAGACCAGGTTTCTCTCAATATTTAAAGAACTACCTGATGTTTTAACCAGCATGGCAACTGTTTTCACTTCTAATTTAAGTTGTATTCTGACTATAAGGAAACTAAAGATATAATTTGAACAATCTATTTTCCATTAATAAATTGAATATTTCAAATGCTAAAGTGAAATTAAAAATAAATCCCCAGAGGAAAGATATCTGGGTAGTATGGTAGAAATATATGGACTTCAATTGTATTTCACATTCAGATCTTCAGTCTGGGTTTATGAGGTTTTCCTCTGCATGCCAAAGTCTAAGAAAATAAGTTGAATGCCATATTGTATTTAAGATTGCCATTTGAACATATTTATCAAGGTGTTTCATTAGATGGAATTTCTCTTCAGCTGTATTTGGAAGTTGGGTAGGAAGGGCTTGGAGAGATCTAAACAATTGCTTATGGACCACAGAGTACAGAAACAGTTTAGAAAATATAAAGTTTTCTGAACTCAGAGTGAAAAAAAAGTACCTCAACACATGGCAGCCACTGTTCATCTCTGTGGGAGAAAGAATAATTGCTTCTCAATACATTCTTTTCCCCAGCTTGTCATCTGATTCATGATGGTGGGACCCCTCACAGTGTACATTTGACTTTCCCAAAAAAAGCAAAGACAGATTCTTAGGTGTACTGAAACCTCAGACTCACCTTACACCAGGAGGACTTTCAGGGTAGCATTGTCACAAAGGGAACACCATAAAAATGTCCCTTAAAGCAACTGACTTCCAAAATCTGGCATGGCATGCTTGTTGCAAGGAAAATGGATGAGAAGACAGTGCCAGACAACAGAATTGTACACTGGAAATGAAAGGGAAAAAATGACACTATGTTACCAGAGTTTCATGGGGGGAATATGGAAAACACCATCTACTTCTTTAAGAGACTCAACTATAACACTCAGATTCCTATTCTCGTCTTCCCTCCTCTGTGTTATCCCACCACCACCTTCCTTAATGTTGAAGGTATCTGTATTTCTTTATGTGCCTATTTCTAACAGGAAAATTCCCAAGACCTAGGAATTTCATAGAAAGGGCTGTCACTGTCTTGCTAGAACTGAGCTGCAATGCTAGTCTTATGCACAACACCTCTCAAGCTTAAAAAGCAAGGTGTGCTCCTGCCCATCTCACTTGGAAGGTCAAAACTTATCCAATGGCCAGGAGCAGGGTTTCCCTTTAACATCCATGGAGATGCCAAGTGAATGGAGCGCTCACCTTTTGCGTGAATTAGGTTCAAATCCCAACTGTTTCTGAACACAAATCTCCCACAAGGTGACTTAATCCTTGGGCTAGTGAGTAGGTACCTCTTATTCTCTCCTGCTGGAAGTGCTCTACTTCCAGCGTGTAATTAGCATTCATCTCAGCAGGGACAGTGACTGGATTCTCCCACATCTCAGGGGAGTACCCTGACCATTGGACTGTAGGATTTATTTGTCATTTTCCTCTCTTTCTTCTAGCCCGGTGATTATTTCATTATTTTTATATACAGGCATACAGAAAAAAAAATACACAGATCATATATTCACACATCTGTAGAACAATATGTATAATTACAGCAATACTTGCCTACTTTCTTTGACTGAAGAACTGCAAAGAGTCTTACAGATGCCTGGTAGAAATGTATTGTGTTCATTCAAAACAAAACAAACAAACACCCCCCTCTCTCTCACCCTGCCCTTCCCATCAAACACTAAAATGGAGGAATGAAGCATTTTTATGTTAGGAAACATTTTTTTTACCTATTAACATTACTACCTCACAAGTGGCTGAAACCCGTCTTTGGCCTATTGCAATGACTCCCAGTATGTGTATATTGAAGCTGTGCAAAAAATCCTAAACCACAAGTAACTCCCTGGGTTTCAGTTTTCCTTACAAGCTCAACATTCAGTTCAGGTTCACTGAAAGGACATTACAGCCCTGGAAAGTCCATGAGTGATGTAATGCAGATCTCTCATATGGCCTACTGTGCGTGGCGTATTGACAGATATCACCATTTGCTTCCTATTTAGTGATTACTATCACTGTATCACTCCAAAGATGCAGAGCTGTTTCAAGTAGATATCGTTAAATGAAGACTAGATTTATGTATGTAAAATGCAGCAAAAGGCATGGAAGCAACAAAAGTATTATTTTAAAGGGATTGAAAATAGGACAGAGGAATGATGCTTATGTGGCAATCTCCAGAAGGAGCACGTTGAATGAGGTGACATTTATGGTACCCTGGGTGGTCTTAGTTCTGCTCCTGTGTGCATCCAACCTGTGCTCTGAATGAAGCAGTCTGATGAAAAAAATGCCCTATCACTATGTAGTAAAGGTCTGTAGCATAATACAGATGCACAAAGGGACAAATTAAATTTGCTAATACATTTTCTATGTTCTCCCTTCTGAGATGGAGCGTGGAGCTCTAAGAATCTTTTAAGCTAAAATTTTCTAGGTATAATTACTTACATATTTTATTTATTTATTTATTTATTTAGGAGAGGTAAAGATCAGCTTTCTATATGTAACAGAAACTTCCACATAGAACCAACAGAGTTAACTGCTACATTCAAGACATTAAAAAGAAATTTTAAAAAGTTATGACTTAAGCTAAAGGTAAAACTATGGTAAACAAATGCAGAGAATGGTTGCTACCTCAAGGTAATCTTGCCTTGTATCAGCTTTCAGAAGAACAGGCAACCTAGCAGCTGCTACACATCCCAGAACATATCAGCTGATACAGTGGCACACAAACAGAATTTTCCTTAGGAATCCAAAGCTAAGACCAAAAATAATAATTTGCAAGAGTTTGTAACTCAGTTATTCCTGTGTGGAATATCACGAAGAGG
Organism: Anser cygnoides; assembly: GCF_040182565.1. Classification (NCBI taxonomy): domain Eukaryota; kingdom Metazoa; phylum Chordata; class Aves; order Anseriformes; family Anatidae; genus Anser; species Anser cygnoides. Next base: position 97,407,559 of record NC_089874.1, on the reverse strand, counting down.
GGGAATCTGCTTCTTCAGCCTAATGGACAGGTGATTTATTTTTTTTTTTGTTTCTTTTTTTGGGGAGAGGTAAGGGGGTGGGGGTGGAGGGCTAGTGGTGGTGGTGGAGGAAGTTGCTTTACCTTACGCAAAATACTCGGTTACCTGCCACAAATATTGTAAATTTTGATAATTCTTTCTGCAAAATGATATTCTGTTGTACCCATTGAATAAAATGAACTGAGATGATGTGAAAGGGAGTTCCTTTACAATGACCATGGAAGGACATTGTGCAGCTAGCCTCGAAATGACTGCATTTGGCTAGCCAAGCCGGCATCCCCGCTGCACAGGGGAGGGGGTATCTGCCACATTTCTGTGGTGGCAGATCCCTCAGTTTTATCCTGTATCTTGGCTTTGTAGCAACTGTTTAGGAGCTTTACTGAGTTGGACACACCAGAGAACACAAGGGATGCTCCCCTTCCCCAACCTCTTAATCCAGCTCCTTTCTTTAGTCAGAGAACAGAAGAGTAGATTTGTCACGAAAGGAGGCGTAGTTTGCTTTCAATCATCTCAGAAGAGAGCTACCTTTGAAGCCTCTGTTTCTTTATGCCCCTGGCAGAAAATAGTGGATAACTTTAATCTAATAAATGAATTCCTGCTTATAACTGTTATTTGATAAATCTTATTATTCTGACTATTCAACAGAAACCACTCCTGCATGGTAGTTATTATTCTCACACAGTTCTAATCCATACCATGTAGACTTTGTACACAGATTAGTATTTTATTATATCTAAACTAAATATTGTTTGTATAATTTAATTAGATATTTTGCAAATAAATACATTCTGACAGGAGTTACATTATCTGAACAGTAATGTAAAGGTCTGAATACTTAAAGAATAAAATGGCTGCTTATCAGAAAACTTCTGTTACATTAATTAAATATCCATCTGGCTTTGCAAAAATTAAAGAACCCTTCTTAGTCTCCTTTATATGTATCACATTTCCTTTCTGTAAAATATTTTGAGAAGATGCATGAGATAAAATAACATTACATTATGGGTGTTTATAATTCAAAAAATGTCCTGCTGATGCTGAAAATATTGACATTTCTTCCAGAGGTTCTGACAGAAAATACAATAAACTGTTTTACATCAATTGAATAATTAGAGATTACAATAATTCCCAGAAGTCTTTCACAAAGAGCAAATTCAGATAAAATTGTAAAAGATGAGATTTGCGTAAAGGTGGGTGTCTTGTTATGCTAGGTGCCTCTTTAACTACAGCAATGACATACCAAAGGAAAAAAAAATCAAAACTCCTCTGGGGAGAAGTGCTGGCAACGCTCAGGTACACATTGGGAAAGCCTGAATAACAAGTGGAGAAAGGTGTTGATAGTGTGCTCCACACAGTGTAGGGGATGTGGTATATGAAGACAATAATGGAGTATTTAACATCTTTGCATTCAAATCTGGTAAAGACAATGATAACCACTTGCAAGGATTTATGAGGTCACTTCTAAAATTCTTTAGCAAAAATAACGTATCCAAAACATCAGTGACTTAATGCCATTTCCCCTCTCCTTCTTTCCTTTAATATTGTTTATATATTTTATGTGCATTTTATATATATTTGTCAGGAGAATATTAATGTTCTGCTTTATGATTACCACCACCTTTCTAATCATTGCTTTTTATTATTCTTGTTCAGTACAGCTTGGCCGCTGAGCATGAGCAATGAAATGGGGAAAAAAAGAAAAGCAAATACTGTATTATATCATCATCTGGGGAGCATGATTGTTTCTGCTGTGTTAATTTACACTAAAATCTATGACCCAGTGAGTCTGATTGATTGCCAAGGGCAGAAATCCAGCCCCTGGCCTAGTTTATTTTGTGAACTGTAGCCTCAGATATCGCTGCAAGCCACAATGATATTGATTTGATATACACTAGATGGCTCTTTATGCTCTTTGGGAAATTTATTGTGCAGAGTCAGAGCTCAGACAGATGGGGAGAAGCAGCTCTTTAAATTGAAGAGGGTTATCACGGTTTGACTCCCGGGTCACTCGGGTTACCAAGTGGTCTGAGCGTGGCTGGGTCAGAGCAGGCTCGAGGGATTTGTGCTCATCAGTTTTGAATGTCAAATCTCCTGGCCCGACTTGAGTTATTGCTAATAGGAACTTGCTTGGGTCTCTAACATTTGGATGGCCTATAAGTTAAACATCATAACCCTTCCTTCACGTCGCAGTCCTTTAAATTACAGCTGAGCACACCACCTTTGCTCTGGACGTTTAGCAGGAGATAGCCGTGCATTATAAAGGGACTTGCCTCCGAGATGGATCACACTGCTACAGCTGATATCTGCAGAAGGGCTGTAACAGGACAGTCCCTGCTCTAGACCATGTTACAGCCTTGTCTGGTGTTCTCCAATTGTTGACATGCCATTACCACCTTGTTTTTGTACAGCAGATATTCAGTGGATGATGGCTCTTAACGTAAAGAAAGTGGGAGCACAACTCTGCTTTTTCTAGAAGTTAGGGCTCCTCCTTCAAAGGGGAAGGGAGAGGAAGTCTAGGGAAATGTCTAGTTGTGGGACAGAAATGACCATTGTTGTGGAAAATCCCATACCATCGGACAATAAGTGAAGGAGGAAAAGAAAGGTGCTTCCAACTTGGGATAAAGCATTCTTTCAAATAACAGGTCACAAAACAAGGCCAGGTCTGCCACGGGTATCTGAAGGCTCATCAGCATTTTCACTAAAGCACAGCTAACTGTTAACCAATATTTCATGCTACAGTAAGTGCTGAAGAGACACGGGGAAAATAAGATCTATGAATTTAAAGGGACAGATTACATTGTATATCATACCAACTTTTTAATTACCAAAGAAGGTCTACGTGTTTTAACAGGTATCTTCAACAGTTATAAACTGTATACAGTCCATATTTCCACACAGTGTGCTTATATCAGTGTTTGAGCTGTGTTTCCTTAGAGATCAAGAGCAGGATTTTCAGCCTGATTCAGAGAAGTAGGGAATTAACCTAGAGGCAGGAAGTCCCACATCTGTCCAAGAGATGTGGTAGGGCTCCATGTTGCCATTACAGTGAGAAAGATAATACTGTTCCCACTTCTTTTATGAGTAGCTGCTGGTCTCCCTACACACAAAAAATAATAGTACTCTATTTTTCTTCAAATAACAAATGATTTACATAGGAATGGGAGAAAGTAGTGATTGTTTTTCTTAAGTAGCTTTATCATTTTCTTGGTTTGAGTTTTGGTGAAACTGGGACTTAATGCTTTTAGAGAAAAGATTCCCACAACATTTATTAAAAGTGCAGCATTTATTTCCATCTATCTCTCTCTATATGTACATAATATGCCTTTTGGAAACACACATCTATTCTTTTACATTTTGCTTACCTATCCAAAACAAAGAAATCTCAGGAGGTTAATGGTAAATGGCTTAGCATAGCCTTTTGGACTCTGTTCCTGGCAATACTCTGCAGCTCTAGCTGCATATTATAGATATATTATTACCATTTAAACATAATACTGCCTAGCTTGTGGTCTGAGATTTCTGGGATTTTATTCTTCATTTGAAGTGAATACTAATTGAGAAAGTTACACATTTTTATAGCTCCTGAAGAGTAACACCCACTTCACCTATCTCTCTATTTTAAATTAATATGTAGCAGATGGTGAGCTGAGATAGTTTGACAGCCTACTTACAGTACCATCACTTTAACCTCTCACTGAAAAAAAAAAAAATCCCATTAGCTTTTCTGCTGTTGGGCTCTTAACCCCCCAAAGTATCCTTAGTTATCATATCATGGGATTTTCTGCAATGCCAAGGAAGAAAATAATTAAAGATACCCTCTTCCATTTAAATGCTTGTTCTAATTTTACTGGGCATATCTCTTCCTCTTAACTTCTCCAATAATTTCAATTTAAATCTTCATTTAGAATGAGATTTTTCTTCCAAGGGGGATTTTTTTTATCTTCAGGGACAACTTAGTGCACTGCAGAAGCAAACACAGAAGCGCTTCCACATATTATGATTAATGTGGTGTAAGGAGCTCCCCTTGCTAGAAATGCAGAATCAAAGGAAGCAGAGCCCATAAGTAGAATTTAAATTCAATACACATTGGAATCTTATGGTTCAATTCAAAGTGGCTCTAAAGGAAGTAATTAGACACTCACCAAGCCTTTCAGTAAGAAACAACTTTCTCTAAGAAGGGCCTGCTCAAAGTCTTCATTCAAAGTATTGTTACTTTTTTTTTTTTTCCTTCACTTTTTCTAATAAAAGAGAAGGATTTTTTGAAGATTTGGAAATCCATGTTAAGAGATTTAATTTTAAGTGTCCTTTAAAAGAAATGGGTTAATTGAATGTTTTATTCTGATTGGCTCACAGAAGTATTTTATTTATTGCAGAATATAAATTTATAGATCATTATCAGAGATTTGCAAGAACACTGATAGTGCATGTTTAGAACTCTTCAAGATAGGCTGAAACAAGATATTGTTCAGTTTTATAGCATTGTTCATTTGTTGTTGTACGGAGGAAATGCTCAGTGTCTCTGTAAATAATATCTGGCCTGGGAGTCTCAGTTTTGCAAGATAACAAGAAAGTCCTGTAACTTGTGGACTTGACCGCCTAGGATTGAATCCTTAGGCCGATCCTTTTACTGAAGCTCCCCAAATGTTGCCTTGACTCTTTCACATTTTACAGCAAAATGGATCAAAATTTTATTTGTGAAAATGTGTGATTTCCATTCAAATCTCCAATAACTTCAGAATGTGAATGCTTCACCAGTGGAAAAGCTGTGACATTCGGAAACTGTCAGTTTCATCATTCAGCCCATCTCCAAAGCTCCTTTCCCTTTCCCTTTCCCTTTCCCTTTCCCTTTCCCTTTCCCTTTCCCTTTCCCTTTCCCTTTCCCTTTCCCTTTCCCTTTCCCTTTCCCTTTCCCTTTCCCTTTCCCTTTCCCTTTCCCTTTCCCTTTCCCTTTCCCTTTCCCTTTCCCTTTCCCTTTCCCTTTCCCTTTCCCTTTCCCTTTCCCTTTCCCTTTCCCTTTCCCTTTCCCTTTCCCTTTCCCTTTCCCTTTCCTTTTTTCATTTCCGTTTCTCTTTCTCACAGATGTTTATAAAAAACACACACTTACTTACACATATACATACTAGAATACTAACTGTATCTTTCACATATAAGGAATTCACATTAAAAATAACTGTGATGCTTTTTGTGGGGCGTGGTTTAGATTTCTCTTCTCCCTTCCATTTGTGAGTGGATATAAAATATCTCTGCTCCTATGCCCAAAAACTGGAAATCTGAGATGTTCCAAGCCATTTCTACATCTGTGCCACCTAAGGTGGGACTATCAGGAGATTGTGTTCCATTTTTATTATTTTTGAACTGCCTTGTGGATTACAGAGTATCTTTTTGTCTGGTTAGAAGGGCAAAAGAAGTTATAAATTGCATTCACAGGGCACCAAAACCATCGCCAAGCCTTATAAATTTCATGGAAAGATTGCAACTGCCATTCCCAACCAAGCATTGCAAAGGCACAGATGAGAACAGCTGACTTGGGAACTGGAGCAATACGGAATAGTCATGAGCCTCAGATTGGGAAGGATGAATTTTACCTCACCAGTCCCTTTACGCAGCCATTGCACAGACCCCAATTACTCTGGCTTCATGTGAGTGCAGGGGATTGAATTTCAACCAGAGAGTAAGAAACACAAATAAACATTTTATTAAATAATTAGAGCCCATAATTGTAGATTACCTTTCATTTGTATTAGAGGAAGGCATGGTATCGTTAGATCCCCCCAATGTTGTTTGGCGTTTACGTCACATCTGATTTCTAACTGACATTTCAGGATATCTTCTTTCCTTCTAGATTTTTTTTTCCTATTTAAAGTTATTCCAGATATCAGAAATATAATTAATTTTCCCTCACTCTGTATTGAGATAGCAGTCTGAAATAGCAGACTTAGCACACTTTAATTTTGTTTCCATTAAGAAAATACTTTACTTTTTAAATTATTCATTTTTAATACTTTCTCTTTGCAAGTCTGAGTGGTAACCAAAACATATTTTAGTTGTTTCCTCAATTTTATATACTATGGAGAACGTCAGTAATGTCCCTTAACACACAGCCAAGTAACATAATAAAGCCCCCATCATATTTCAGTATAGCAATGTCAGCAGGAGGCTTAAGTACGACTGAAATGCTTTCAGCCTCTTGTTTTTAATAAGAGAAATAGGTCATGAGTTTTAATAACACTTAAAGTACTTGTGGCTGATTTAAACATTATTCATTATTTGAAAAGCTTAATTTGGATCTTGATTAAAATTTTTAGATGAAGCCCTGTTAAAAAGTTTTGAGCTGCTGTCTTTTACATAGGGCTGGCAATGTAAATGACCAGGTTTAAGCGGGAACAGGGACTCACTTACTCTTGGGGAGAGAGTGGAAAGATCTGATCATTTTTGGGAAAAATTGCTCATGGTCATACCTCTTCAGAATCACCTGGCTAAAGGGGAAGATAGTGAGTTGTCTCCTGCTGTCAAAGAGCACAGGCTTGTGTGCTGCAAGCTGAGCAAAGCAATTTAAAATAGACAAATACTGTACTGTGGGGCTTGTGCTTGAGTCCTACACAGTTTTTCAAGTACTTGGGCAAAGACATAAACCCAGGAAATAGATAAAGAAGCCAACCAAGTCCCACAGTCCTACTGCCAGTCTTTTAGAATAAAAAGTACATATAATTTTTGATAAATTCCAATATTTGTCTATTTTCAATTTATATTTCAATGAACTGCTAGAATGATACTACCTGAAGCAGCACTGACTTCAAATCACCACATAGATTTGAAATTACAATATTTTTGATTAACTGGTGTGGTTATTCAGAATGTTAATTGCAGTTACACAACAAGCACAAAATCCTTCTCAAACAGGTAAATCAGACTTGAATAATACTATCCTCATCATTATTAAGAGCATGAATAAATTCATTAGACAAGTGTATGTAGAGTTCAGATATAGTAAGAACAGAAAGGCCCAGTGAGATGTTTTAGTCTGGTCTTTTCTGTGACAAACCACACCTGAATAACCACCTTTTGGCTTTTTCTCATTAAAAATAAATAAATAAATAAAAAATAAGAAGAATCAAGACACCTAACAGAGCTTTAAAACCTCATATATTACAGAATTAGTCCTTAGCAAGTCATTCCTATATACATATATATATATACTTTCTATATACATATACATATATATTCACTACTGAAATTGTGTTTTTTTTTTTTCTTCTTCTTCTGAATTTTAAAGGTTTAACTTCTATCCATTTGATCTTATTATACTTTTGTCTGGTAGATCAAAGAGCTGTTATCAAATTTCTGTTCGTCTTAGTACAGCATCATACTGGGAACTCTTGTTCAGCTGATTATCTCCCATTGACCTTGCCTTCACCCGAGGAGTCCTTTTCATCATCTCTGATTTTATACAGTACAGTCCCCCATCCTGTAAATATGCCCTTCACTCTTTGTGAGTACACGTAGGTTTTTACAACTGGCTACATTAAAATGACCCTGGCTTGCCAAGCAATCTAGATAGATCTGCAGCAGTGACTCAGTGACTTGCCTTCTTTATCATGTTCTGTACCTGAAGCCTTTGTGCCATCTGCAAACTTTATCAATAACTATTTAAAGTTGTCTTCTGTATCTTGGATAAAAACATAAATAGAATAAAGTGTAAAACTATTTTTTTTCAGAACCCATTTAGAAGCACAGCCATTTGATGATGATTTCTGCTTAGAACTACTTTTTGAGACTTACTGGTTAGCCAGTTTTTAATCCATTTATTATATTACATGTTGATTTTGTATTGCTCTCATTTCTTAATCAAAGTGTTGTGTGGTAATAGTGGAATGCCTCACTGAAATCTCAGTACTCTATATCAGCTTGATTATCTTGAGCAACCAAATTTGTAATCTTATTAAAAATATATTAAGTTAGCTTGATAAGATCTATTTCTGGTACACCCGTATTGACTGAAAGCAGTTATTTTACTCTTTTGATTCTTTATACATCAGGTCTCTTATCAGCCATCCCATCATCTTTTTCCAGCGTTGTTATGATAACAGCATGCCTGCAGTTACTGACGTCATCCCATTTTCCCTTTTTAAAATATCAGTACCTCATTGGCTTTCATCCAGCCTTCAGGAAATTTCTCAGTATTTTAAGAATTACTGAAAAGCAACAGCAATAATACAGAAAGTTAATGCTTTCAATTTCTTGGAAGCAAATTATTTAGATCTACCAATTTCAAAATGCTCAACTTTAGAGACCTCTTAGTAGTCTCTTTCATTACTATGGGGATGAAAAATATGTCATGATCATGATCATGAGATGACTAATACTTCATCCTGTTTCTTCTCACAATATAAAGCATTGCTGTAGTAATATTTACACACCTCCCATTACCATCTGACGATGGCTCTGTTCCTTTACTGGGATACTCTTTATTCCTAAAATATTTACAGACAAGCTCTTCTGTCTTGTCCTTAGCTTGTCCTTTTATTCTTTTTCATCTCTCAGTTTTGTGCAGTTCCTAGTTTATAACCATTGCACTCTACTTCTCCTCCTTTTTACTTTTATCTTTTTTCTACATTATTTTTGTATTTGTATTTGTATTTGTGTTTGCAAATTTGTATTTGTATTATTTTTTTAGCTTATAACCATTGCACTCTACTTCTCCTCCTTCATAGCTACCTTTACTTCTCCACTAAACCAAGCTGTTTTTTTTTTTTTTAAATCTGTGTAGCCTATACTGTCAGTTATGAGATTGTGGCTTTTAAGACATCTAGTAAAACATACTTAAACAGTTCCAAATTGCCATTTACATTTTTCTGTTTGATTTCTTTCTCTGTCCTGGTATGTCTTGTAATTATTTTCAGCTTTGTGAAATGGTCCTTTTAAAACACCAAGTACATACATTGAATTTTGGATGCCCTCCTAATTAGTCTAGTCAGCCTGTCTCCAAGAAGTTTGGTTCTCCTTCTACTGAGATGGAAACCATCCAAATGTAGCAGCCTGATATCTCCTCAAAAAGGGTGAAACAATTTTCTAAAAAAGAAAATCTTTTTCATTTTCTACTTAATTGATTAGCTATTAAAGTTATAACTGGAAATTTGTTGTTTTCAGAATTTTCTGCTTTGTGTTTCTTTTCTCTTTTGGTAGAGGATATATTATCAGAAGAAAATGTTCTTCTCTTTCAGCACTTGCTTTAGTAACGTTAGAAATTGTTAACCTGGGAAGTGACTGGTCTACAGCAGAGACCATTTAACTTGCAGGATTCACTAATCTCAGAGTCACATCTTATCTCCTGGCTCTCCTTCATCTACTAACCTTTTTTAATGCAATATGTCCAATGAGAGTCTATTAAGGGGAAAGTCCCTAAATGGAGCTGTTCCATGGATCATATCTGAGTTTTATGAATATCATCTGGTGAATTTTCTTCTCAGAGTCTTTTCAGTAGTTTCCATACTATGAAAATAAGCAAATATTTTTAGCCCATTGAGTTTATTCTGGGAATCCTCTAGTGCAATTCAAGTCTGGGTTGAGGTTCTTAAGTGTAGGAAGGAAAATCCATGTGAAGATGTCTAGGTGTGCTGCAGGTGTTTGAAGCTCCCACACTAGTCCAGCAAGCATAGCCAGTGGAGTCAGAGAAAGCTCACCCTAAATAATCTCTGTCTCTTCCTACTACTAAATAGTTGGTATGGTATATTTAAAAATGAAATCCTGACACATATGGGTATATTGAGGTATTTCTGAAAGTCAGTGAAAAATGGAAGGGAAGACTTGACTGATTTAATATCATCTTATGGATAAACTTAGGAACAAGAATTTCCCAGCTCGCTCAAAAAAATTTCTCAACGTGTTGCAGTCTCTGGATTTGACAATAGCTTCAGTGTAGGTCTATGGTAAACACAACGCCTTCAATACCTGGGTGATTTTAGTGGTCAAGAATATATCCATGAAAGTGGTTACAACCATCAGTTGAGAAATGACATGCCA